>NW_019154089.1:3204000-3487752 GCF_002288905.1 Enhydra lutris kenyoni | reverse complement strand
TATATATATATATATATATATATATATATATATATATAAAATTTAATTATATATTATCGGTATGACATATCTATGTTCATATACATACGTACATATTTATGTGTGATATACATATAATACACATGTATACATACATGTGTGCATGTATACATAGAAATCTGTGTTAGATTATATCTAAGAAGGTCAGGAGGTGACTTCAACTGAGGATACTGAAGAAGGATTTCTGTGCACACTTCATTTTAATAAACATGGAAAAAGCATATGAATTGGAAAAAGCATAGCTATAAACTGTAAGGACAGACAACAGACAAACTTTCATCAGGGAAGACCCTAGTTTCAAAATCTCATCAGGGAAGGAAATGCAACATACATATATGATTAAGAGACCATACTGTAATGTGGTCCACAGAAGGATGGCTGGGGCCAGACTGACCTGAACCCAACCCCATTTCTCCTACTCACAAGCTAGGAAACTTGGGGAAAGTCGATTAAGTGTTGGCTCTCAAGCAAAGAGAGCTGTTTAAAATACTACAAGACTCAGTGTATATAAGATACCCTTTCACAGTGCTGTGTGTATAATGAGACTTGGTCAATGTCACTGCCTTCTCCTCTCACTGTGGTGGGCTGATCGTAGCCCATTCTCAGTGAAGGCCACCTTTCTGCTTCAGACATGAGCTGCCCCCTGAGCTCCTGTGCAGACTGAAGACATTTACTTGGACTTTTGTTGCTAATTCAATTCCCAGTGTGATCAAAGACTTCAGTCCTCTGAAATTTAACTCTTACGTTATAATACATGATGGTCTTTCTCGGCAAAGAATTCTTGGCAAACATTCCATGTGCACTTGAAAAATAAGAATATTCCTCTACTGGGTAGAGTGTTCTATAAAAACCAGCTTGGTCAAGATGGCCGTGTTCTCATTTCTTATTTGACTGTTTTGTCAATGATAGAGAGCCGCAGGGAGATTTCCAGCTACAATGAAGAATCTGTCCATTTCTCCCTTCAGTTGTCTGTTTTTGTTCAACTATGTTGAAGCTATGTTATGAGGCATACACACATTCATGATTGTTAGATCTTCTGAGTAAATGGATCCTTTTTTTTTTTTTTTTTTAATTATGAGCTGTCCCTCTTTCTCTCACATAATACTCCTTTTTTTGGAGGTCCACTTTTCCTGATATCCATACTGTCACTCTGGTTTTCTTATGCTTATTTTTTGCATGGTACCTGCTTCTTCATGCTTTCACTTTCAACCTATCTGTCCCTCGGTACTTCAAGTACGGCTCTTGCACACAGGTCTTAGTTACCTTCCTTTCTACCTGACAGTCTCTGCTTTTTTCTAGAAATGTTTAATTGATTTAGATTTAATGTTACCACTGATATAGGTGGGATTCAGGTCTGGCATGTTCTTATTTGTGTTCTATTCTACCTGTTCTTTAATATTCTCATTCTCGGGGCGCCTGGGTGGCTCAGTGGGTTAAAGCCTCTGCCTTCGGCTCAGGTCATGATCCCAGGGTCCTGGGATCGAGCCCCATGTCGGGCTCTCTGCTCCGCGAGGAGCCTGCTTCCTCCCCTCTCTCTCTCTCTGCCTGCCTCTCTGCCTGCTTGTGATCTCGATCTCTCTCTGTCAAATAAAAAAAAAAAAAAAAAGAAAGAAAGAAAAATATTCTCATTCTCCTTTCCTTCTCTCTTTGGAGCTAAGTCAAATTTTTAGTGTACCATTTTAATTCTTCTGGCTATTTTGGCTTTATCTTTTGCTTGATTTTTATTAGTGACTGATACCGTGGTTACAATATGTACCCTTAATTTATAACAGTCTATTTCATACTATATAATTAATATAAGAAACAAAATAATTCAGGGTGCCTGGGTGACTCAGTCGATTAAGCATCTGCGTTTGGCTCAGGCCATGATCTCGGGGTCCCGGGAGGGAGCCCTACATTGGGCTCCTTGATCAGCAGGGAGTCTGCTTCTCTCTCTCTCCCTCTGAGCCTCTCCACTGCTCATTCTCCCTCACTCCCTCTCAAATATATTTTAAAAATTAAAAAATTTTAAACATTTAAGAAAAGAAACAAGATAATTCCATTTACTCCCTCCCCTCATTCTGTTCCTATGGGCCTTTGTTGAAATTCATATACATGAAAATACAGATACACTATACTGAATATAGTATACATGTAAATATGTTCTATATACTATAGTCTACACACATTATAAATCAAATACAGTAGCTTACCTTTTGTTTCAAATAGCCATATGCCTTTTAAATAAATCAAGAGAAAAAAACATATATAAACAGTCCTATAAAATATACCATTCACTGCTCTAGATCTGTGTTGTCATCTGCCCTCAGGATAAAGAACTTTCTTTAGCATATCCTGTTCATCAGTACTGCTGATGACAAATTTTCTGCTTTTACTCAACCGAAAACACGTATTTTACTTTCCATGGCATACTTTTGCTGGATATAGATTTAAGAGATGATAGATCTTCCTAAAGTTTGTGTGTGTGTATGTGTGTGTGTGTTTAGTATTTTAGATGTTGTTCCATCGTCAACTGGTCTCCATTATTTCCAGTTTTTTAGTTTCATTTTTAGGATCATTATTCTCACTCTATGTAACGTCTCTTTTCCTCTCCCCCAACTGCTTTCAAGATTTCTCTTTGGTTTTTAATACTTTGACTATAATGTGCCTAAGGGCAGCTTTCTTTGTATTTATCCTGCTTTGTGTTTGAGAAGTTGGCCATACCCTTAAGTTGATTTTTTTCACCAATTTTAGGAAATGTTAGACCATTATTTCCTCAAATATTTTTTCTGCCCGATTCTCCCTCTCCTTTCTCCTTCTACAATTCCAATTACATATATATTAAACCACTTTATAGTATCCCACTGGTCTCTGATGCTCTGTTAATTTTTTTAAGTGAGTTACTTTTTTATTGATCCAACTTCAGATTCATCAGACATTTCCTCTGCCATTTCCAATCTGCTGCTAACACAATCTAATCAACTTTTCAATTCAGATATATTTCAATGTTAGAATCTGGACTTTTAAAAGAGTTTCACTTCTCTGCCTAGATTCTTAGATCTGTTTATGCATTAAGATCGCCTTGTCCTTTAAGTCTTGGAATTACTTACACGCACATGCACACTTGCTTTAAAATAACTGTCCTAATTCCAATATCTGAATCATCTCAGAGTCAGTTTCATTTAATTGCTTTGTCTCCTAACCATGGCTCACATATTCCTGTTTCTTATATTTTTATTTTATTGATATTATATAGGATATAATATAGACGATCTCAATTCTTTGATTTTTTTGGAAAATATTTTATGTTCTAGCAGGCAATTAATTTGGCTACACTCAAACTCCCCTCCAAAGGCTAGCAGCTAAAACATGTCAATTCCTTTAGCCTTTCATCAGTTGCTTTTTGCCACGAACCTTGGAGTCTCCCCCATTCATGTAAGCTCAGAAGTCAGCCAATGGTTTGGACAAAATTAAAAATGATCTTCATAGTCCCCATTCCGTGTTTCCCTCCTTTCTGAAATTTCCTCCCTCCCTTTCCCAGTGTTCTGGCCCCCAACTTCCCAACTCACTATTAGCACAGTCTTTTACTTGATTTCTAACCACCCCAAGTTCCAATAACTAAAGAGTACCTCAAGTAAAAAGCCATATAAATACAACTTTTATCAAGTGCAATTCTCTTCTTTCAAGAATCAATTTCCTTGTCATTTCTTCTGATAAACCTAAACCAATGGGTTTGTTCCTCAGAGAGAAGAGACTTCTTTAATAGTGTAAGACTAGAAGGTCTTGATAAAGGAAAATGCTCATTCTTAGCAGAACAGGAAGAAAGAGACCCACCCTTAAGAAATTTCCAGTCCCTTAACTGACCTCTTGTTCTCCTAACCACACCATCTCTGGCCTCTCGGGCTTGGAACCCCCACCTCTGGGATGTCCACAGCCTTCCCAGGGGAATTAATCTCCCTCTGCAACACAGAATGATAGCTCCTCTCTGCTCATGCTCTCAGGCTCTGCCCCTGGATGCTTAAAGAAAGAACAGCTCTCTAAAGCTGCTCATGGCGGCCCATGACCCATTAGGGACTGTTGTCGCTCAAAGCAATTTATCAACCAAGAGGCATCTGTGACAATCCTACACCGGGGGTAAATTGCTTCAGAGACAGAAGTGACTCCATGTGAATGTCCCTTCTAGCTCCACCATCATCCCCCCAGTCTATTCTGGAACAACAGTAAATACTAAAGCAATAACTCATGTCCTTTTTCTTGAGTCTGAACTCTGGTTGAGGCCATTAGGAACTCTATCAGCAAACACACTCATTAAGCAACTCATCATTATCAGCCTCAGTTGGTTCTCGTTTGGGCAAGCGCTACTTAGGCCACAAAAGGAAGAAGACTCACCCAGTTTTGTGAACTTTGTTTGGCAGGATAATTCTTTGCCTTACGCGATGTCCTGTAAGAAGAGACCATCTAGAGAATAAAAAACACGAGTCTCCCTGGTCTCTATTTGGATAAGTCCATATTCATGAAGTTTCCCCAAACAGCACAGTTTCGGACCTACAAGTGAATAACGTAAAGGCTGAGATGCAAAGGACTCTAAGCATGCTGACTGACATCCAGGAGCACACTGTAGGTGGCCCAGAATGCTGAGGGTCAGGGCATTTCTAGAATGATATGCTTCCAACCATTATAAAATAGAACTAGCTCTTGAGGAATCTTATAAATGGCCTAAACTTACTGGTGCATAGTATTGCAGGACCCATAAACAGACTAACAGAAATTCACGCTGGCCCTGCTTCATGAGGAAATGGGACTTGCTAGAATCAGAATGTCAATGCAGAGAAGAAAAATCAAGTTTGATTTCAGTAGTTCTGAACCAGTAAATTATGGGAGGGAGGGTGCACATCATAGAAGACCCTCTTCATCCTACAAAGGGAGTTAACCTTGAGACTCCTTGAAATCCATTTTAGATCCCACTGAGATTATAAGTGAACTCTATGTTCTCTCCCAAGGGAAAAAAGCACATATCCACACACATGCGTTATAAATGAGAAACTTCCTCTAAGGTCTCCAAGAACTCTCACATTCATCAGAAGTTCATGACTCAAGGTTAAAGAACTCCATAATGTATCTCTGGTTTCCCACACTATCACCCCATCCTGGTGCATAACAATGGGGGACTCATAAGGCTAGGATTGTTCCAGCCACTTTCAGCACTCTGTTTTTGGAATCATTAACAGGTACAGGGCTGAGACAAGCTAGGTGCTCAATAAAGACAAGTGGTTGAAAATATCATTACCGTATCAGAAAACAGAAATTTCAAACAAGGAGAGCAAAACTTAAAACATTAGAAGTCTTTACCTAGTAATAAGAGCAAAGACAGCATCACTGATAAAAAAAAAAAAAAAAATTACTGAAGTATTTTTATCCATGGGAAACTAGGTTTTGGTGATCAAAGGCTTGAATCCACACCCAACACTGAAGGTAGAAAAGGCATATGTTCTGTTTGTCTCTCTACCTCCCCCAGGCCCTGGCACACAACAGGTTTGCCTATAAACCCTTGTTAGCAATAGCGCAGAAGGCCTAGTACAGGCCTCCCAGCACTCCAGCTTCCACAGCCTTCCGGGAGCTCTCAAAGGGAAGACACACACTCTGCCCAGTCTAACAGTCTTAAGTACCCCCAGGGAGATGTAAGCCTAGTTGTGCAGGGCTGGGACACAGAACCTGCAGAAGGTGCCGGACAGGCAGAAAGATAATTTCTGGAGTGGCGGAAAATCAGGTACGTTATGTATGCATGCCATACGTAACAACCAGCAGGCTGACCCTCGGGTGGGTGAGCAGGCACCAGGTCTGGGTCCTCTGAGGAGTGGGTCCCCACACTGCTGCGGGCTAGTGATTCATTCACGGCGTCCTTACCACCAAAATCGCCTCCTTCCGGTGAAGAGATGGGGTGAAGCTGACCAGGCCCTGCTGTGGCTGGATGTGCAACTTCAGCAACTTGACTTTTCTGGGCCTCCGCTCCCTATCTGCCCATGGGGGCCAGGATTTCATTTACCTCACACGGTTGTCGGGGGCCTGTTAGCTTCCCAGGGCTGCTGTCACACACTACCACAAATCAGGCAGCTTCAAACCAGAGGAACCTACTGTCTCACAGATTCAGAGGCTAGACATCCAAGATCATGGCGCTGTCAGGGTGGTGTTCCTCCTGAAACATGTTGAGAATCCTTCTCCGCCTTTTCTGGTAGTTGCCAGAAACACGTGGTATTCTTTGGTTCACAGCCGTAGTCTTTCCATCTGTATTTCCGTCAGCATTCTCCCTCAGGTGCCCACGTCTTTGTGTCTCTTATAAGGACCTAAGTCCACTCTAACGACCTCATGTTACTTGGAGTCCACGTGCAGAAACACGATTTCTGAATCAGGCCACGCTCACGCATAGCAGGGGTTCTGACTTCAACATACGCTTTTGGAGGCCCCAATTCAACACTTAACAGGGAGGTTCAGTGAGATGGGGCTGGCTGTCTTCACACAGTACCTGGTCACAGGACATGCTCCTGGAATTAGCAGTTCTGTAGACTTCTATCAGCAACACGGACAAGTTTCGGAACGACCGCCCGCCCCGGTCATCGACAGGATTCCAGAGTCCCTCAGACTCAAGGCAGGCATCCCATGAAAGTTGTAAACCTCAGGGCCCCTCCTCACACATATTCCTCCCACAGGCCTAGGATGGGCCTAGCAATATGCTGGCTAAGAAGATTCTCAAGTGAAGTAAGCCTTGCCAAGAGATCATTCGAAAGAATGTGGGGAGGATACTAAAAGTCACAACCTATGCACATCTCCTGCCTCAATTCTGAACCCCATGGCCTTCTTTCTTTCAACTGCCACTTCCTGAGTGCACCTCTACCCTCTCCTGGAACATTCCTTCTACTTTGGACTGGAAGAGGGATAAGAGAACATCCATTAGCTAAATAGCCAATCGTGTATTAGTTGGCTTAACTCTGTTGGCACCAATCATCCTTCCCACAAAGCGGGACCTGTGACGTTGTGGTTTGGGCCTTTAAAGTCTTGCCCTTCCTGCTTGCAATCTGGAGTACGTTTAGCAGATTTTGGTGGACGGTCTCCTGCACTGCCAGCCCTAAGATCCAAAAAAGCCACCCTTGGTTGCTCTGCACCCTCTTCTTGGTCGACATGATTCACAGGATCTGCGTCAGCATCCAAGGTGCAAAAGGAAGATCTTTTACCCACACTCAGTTATGAGCTCCATCCCTTCCGTGTTCCGTCCCCCTGTCCCATTCCGCCTTGTTCCAGCTACCCATGGAGGCCAGGTAAGAGGAACCAGATGGAGACACATGGAGGCAGGAGGACGATGGCATGTGAGTCCAGCCTATGGGCAGGGAAATTATTGCTGGCTCTTGTGGTCTGGGAATGGCTTTCATGACTATTCCCATTCACCTGCTATCATGGTAACACAGAGCAGGGCAGGAGTCAAGTCAAGATAGGAAGAGGTTTTATGGTACCCAGTACCAGAGGCATTCAAGTAAAGAGGAACCAAGGTCTGAAACCTCCAGAGACAGATTCTGGGCTGTGGAACCACCCTCTAGCAAGCAGATATGTAAAACACTGCTTTTTCTGTCCTAATCAAAAGTTCTCTCCCAATAGGGGAACACTGGATAATACAGCATACACAATTATAAATGCACAAGCTTTAGCCCTTTATTTCATGGTGGGAGTCACATGATGCAGAATTAACTAGAATCCCCACGCTCAAGGGGTACAACATCACAGTGAGGACATCTGTGTGAGAAGTACTATGCTGTGTGCCTGCCATTATCAAAAATAAAAAAAACAGGTTTCATCAGCCATGCTAGAGGAAAGACTGACTTATCTTTCTAATCTCTGTAGAAAATATTACAAAATTAATGTCATAGAAAGAGATGGTGAAAAAGCATGCAACAAAAAATAAACAAGGGAAAATTTATTATAGGTGTGTGTCAGGCAGTTAATTTACAATAGAAATCTATTGTTTTCTGGACTAGGGCATGGCTGTAATATGCGTCAGGTCTGTACAACGTATAATTTTTTGATGGTTTATTTTTTTCAGCCTGAACTACAGATAATTTTACTGCTAATTTGGCCCAGGTCATTTTGTGGTGTTTGTCATTAAGGAGAAGCCCCTACACTGTGTAAGCTTCTGGCCCCACAAAACCTGGATCCACACACGCTTGTGCTACTGTAAATCTCTGAGCTGACAGTCTCTGGAAAACTGAGTAGTCTTAGAACAGACTGTGCACATACACAGTATCCCCAGGCAAGACCCCTCAGGCACCAAGACAGATCCCCTATGTATCTAACTCCCTTGGACATGGTTTAACTCTTCGAGCCTCAATTTTCTCGGCTGTAAAATGGGGAGAGTTTATATGGCAGTAGACCTTTAGTCCCAAGTAAATCGCTTTTCCAAATTTCCATGTGCTATGCTAGGAACTAGAGATGTGCTCATGAGCAAACACAGACATAAGGGCCTTATTGTCATGAGGCAAAGAGACAGGAGGGGAACTGGGCCTTTGTTAATGGGAGGGTCCATCCACTTAACCACTGCCTCTGAAATCTTTTCCTCACAACCAAAACCAGACATTGCCACAAGCCACTATGGTAGTTTCAATATGCACCTTCTCCTTTCCAGTTGCTGCTTGTGTTCCCAGCAGGGAGAACCCACATACTGTGGAGCTGACCCTGTCTGCCCGAGGGGGAGAGGGGCTCTCCCACACAGTCTTGGGCTCACTGAACCCTGTACCATGTGTTTACTCTGGGGCCTCCTTCTCCCCACAAACAGCGTGTGTTTTGGTCAGTGGTTTTTTTCCTTAGTGCCACCTGTCATGGTTGCCGAAAAGGGTGAGGCAAAGCAAGAATCGGGCCTAAGAAGAGAAAATCTGCATTTCACGTATAAAAACTTCCAGGACACAGAGAACACAGGTGAGCAGACCCTCCAGGATTCATGACCACTTGGAAGACTTCAGGAGGACACCGTGATGATAACCACAGTCTGGACGGACGGGCCCACAGCCAAGGGGAACAGGAGTGAAGGAAGCTCAGAGGCCTGGGGGAGCTCGCGGGCTTGCCCTGAGGGGGACGTGCCCCCTCTGAAGGCTACCCCCAGCACAGAGGAGCTCAGGGAGCGCCACCTTGCGGAGGGCTGATTCAGGGAGTCCTTTCTTCTCCAGGAACACATCTGGCACTAAACGAGGGTGCATTTATAAAAGGACACAATGAGACAAGTGTTTGGAAGAAACGGAATGCGGTATGGTGAGCCCTGAGGCATAAATGACAATCCACAGAAGGGCTGAGCCCCATGCCTGTGGTTAGTAAACGCTCAATGAGCAGCGGCTCTTAGCTTTCTTCTTATCCCCACAGCCCAACGGGACGGCAGAGCAGGGGCGACGGCCTCTGGGTCTCTGTACCCCTAGTGGTACTGGTGCCAGTGCAGGGCATCCTACCGTGCAGGAGACACAGCACCTGACTAATTCTACCCAGCCTTGCCCAACACACGGAAACAGTACTACCTGGGGGGCACCTGGGGGGATCAGTCCATGAAGTGTCTGCCTTCAGCTCTGGTCATGATCCCGAGGTCCAGGGATCGAGCCCTGTGTCGGGCTCCCTGCTTGGCGGGGAGCCTGCTTCTCCCTCTCCCTCTGCCACTCCTGCCACACACTCTTTCTCACTCGCTCACTTGCTCTCTCAAAGGAAAGAATAAAATCTTAAAAAAAAAAAAATACTTGGGACGAAGGCGCCCAATTCCCATCTTGCCAGACACTTCCCGTTTGATGTCAGAGCAATTCCTTGCTCTTCCTCTGCTCTGTATCAGAGGAAAAGATGTTTCTCGACTTCTTTGACCTCTGGCTGCAAGCAAGGTCATCCTGTCCAATAGAAGGCACAGGTGGAGTGATGAAGAGCAGGGACTATGGAGAAGTCAGGGTGTTCCACGCCACTTCCCAAGCCTCCAGGGGCATCTCGGCAGTAACCGTGTCTCTTCCATGGCCCAGCTCCTGTGGAGAGTCATGCTTGGGCAGCACAGTCCTCGCAATGGTCTAGGCTCCTGCCAGAGGGTCCCGGCTCCTGACCCCTGCACTCCCCCTCCTCCCATGTGACCCCGCAGCTCGAGTAAAAGTTTCCTCTTTGTCCCAGCTCTTCCATCCCCTGTGCATACAATGCTCCCTATTCACTCTTCTCCAGCGAAAACACCTAAAGTGGTTTCTGTTTTCCTAACTGAACCTTGACCAATATACATGTAAAAAAGAATTATTATACCACCACTCAATGGGGCACTCAGTAGCCATTAGGAACGATGATATGTACTTCAGTGTATTGACAGAGAGAGGAGACTGAGGGCTGGGGTAAGACAGTATGAGGACTGTGGAACAGCATTATCCTCAGAAAAAACACATTAAAAGATATGTTCATATATGCACTTACAAAATGACTGTAGAAATATACACACAATTTTGATTTGGGTTCTCTCCAGGTGGTGAGATTATGGATTTTTTTTTTTAATTCTCTGTGCTTTTAAAAGTGTGATTCTTTTGTCTTTGGTAGAAATTATTCTTCTATTAGAATGCTAAAAATGCTAATTCCATTTTGCGGGAAAGCACAGGAAAATTAAAGGAGAGAGATCTTCAGAAAGAAGGGAAGGGTCACACATTTAATCGGCATCATTCTGTGTCCTCTGCACAGCTCAGGGACTCCTGATGGAGAAGGCCTTCCAAACCCACCCCTGGCAAGGTGACAGCAGTGGCAGGGATGACCCAGGAAGACAGCAAGGGTGAGGACAAGGAAGGGAGCCAGAGTTGCAAGAATCCCTGCCTGGGTAACCAGCACCGGTACCCGCTCTGAGTGGCCCTCCTGGTCACTCCAAACTGGTCCTGAGGACTCTGTCCGTAGCCACAGCTTCTCCACCATTCCTCCAGCTCCCTCGTGGGAACACAATCAAAGCCCTCCTCCAGAAGCCTTCCTGCTCTTCTCAGCCAGCTTCTCCCTTTCCCAAGGTGCCTGCTCCTTTACTTTTTCTTCTCGGCACAAGTAGACAGTACCTAAGTGTCTGCTAAGCACGCTGATCCCTGCCCCGGGTGGAACTATGGTACGATTCCCACTGACTGCCATCATTTGTTTATGAAAAGCTCCAAAGGAGTCCAAATCCTGGTTTTGCCATTTAAAGTCCCCAAGTCCTCCAGCAGATGACTTTTCTTCACTGAGCTCTAAGTTAAGGCTATGGACATTATCACACAGGATTATAATGATGGTGAAAAGGGAAAACTCAGGTGAACTACATAGCACGTGCCAAGTAGTGGGGTCTCAGAGAGTGGGACCCCCCCCCCACCATTCACAGGTCCAGCCTCCACTCGAGGCGCTCGCACAGCAAAGGCATTCCGGGAAGAGCTGTTGTTCAAGGTTGCTTTTTTACACACAGATTTCACTCTTTCAGTCATCAGAGAACACTCCTGCGAAAATGCCTACTACTTTGCACAATAACCCCAGACACGCAGAAACTTAGAAACCGCCTGGACTCTGGAGCCAGGGTCCTGTGTTTCGAAATCAGGTTGTACCCTCATGAGCTGTGAGCCTCAGGCAAGTTACTGAACCTCTCTGAGCCATTTCTGTACGATGGAGATGATACCGCCTTCCTTAAAAGGATTGTTCTAGGGGCGCCTGGGTGGCTCAGTGGGTTAAAGCCTCTGCCTTTGGCTCAGGTCATGATCTCAGGGTCCTGGGATCGAGCCCTGCATCGGGCTCTCTGCTCTGCGAGGAGCCTGCTTCCTCCTCTCTCTCTGCCTACTTGTGATCTCTGTCAAATAAATAAATAAAATCTTTGGGAAAAAAAAAAAAAAGGATTGTTCTAAGGATTGAGAGAGAAAATGCATATGAAGTACTTAACCCAGATCTCAGTGGAGAGGACTCTGAGGATTCACCTCGGTCGCTCCCACTGACACAAACGCTACCAAGTCTTTCCTCGGCTCATGAGAAAAGCAAGCAAACCTCGCGGCAGTTCTAAGCAGCACAGCATAACGGCACCCAGGTGGGACCACACGGGTGTCACTATCATTTAAGGAATTTTATATCGTGTGCTGGCTTATTAACCATATGAAGCAATTCCCGGGGGGGAGAATAGAGTTGAAATAATTATTTTGAAGAAAACAGGGTGGGTCAACACACCAGAATCATTAATCATCAAAACCGTAATGCGCACGTGATAAGCGGGCCTCCACAGAGCTCGCCTTCAGTGACGAAAGGAGAATTTGCGCACGAGTTGACAGCTGTGTCGTGCAACAATTCATCAGCATTTCCCCCCGTCTCTGGCCTGCCTCCCTCCACAGCAGTGGGAATGTGTGCCTGAGAGGATGGACCTCCCTCATGAATCACTGTAGAGCCGCCGGAGTTTAATGGGCTTATTAACGAATTAAAAATTTAGTGAACATTTACTGGTTAGTTTCTACTGAGTGATGTCCATGAAATACTGCAAAAGCAACCCAGCAAATGAGAGGCTGGGAGGCTAGACAGGAGGAGAGGCTGCCTCCCCCGATGCAGGTAAGGCACATGCTTTAAAATCAATTTGGCATATATTAGAAGGTAACAGGATTGCTCTGTTCCCAAACACAGACACTCCTCAAAAGAGGACAGGCCTCGGGGAACCCTCCTCTTATTGAAGAGCCAACTTCCCACAGGCTGGTCTAGAAATCTATGCCATTTTCATCTTTAAAAGCACACACCTCAAAGTGCGTACTAATCTCTCAGGCCACAAGATAGAGCCTCTGGTGTTGGTTTAATAAACATAACTAACCCAAGAGGGACAAATTCAAAGTCACTTCTTTCTTCCATTAGCTTCAGAACGTCATGGTTTTCTCCTGAGCAGAGGTAAAAGCTTGCAGAGGAAAATGGCAGAAAATTCTCTAAGCACTTACTGTGGGTTAAGCACAGCCCTTGATTCTTAATTCTTCTTTGGTGGGGGGGGGAAGAGGGGGAGTTGAGGGGAGAAGGGTGACTCCAAATTGAGGTCTATTCCTGACAATGGCTGGTTTTCAGTCCTGACTGTACATGAAAGCCACCTGGAGAGTATTAAAAATACTAATGCCTTCGATTCCTTACAAAGGATGTCTTCCTTTGATAATTACAACAAGCTGGAAGAACAGATGGCCCCTCCTGCTCTGCTGCATCTTGGTTTCGTCATCATCTGCAAGCACAGATCATTTGTCCAACATACTTTGAAATAAGTTCAAAGCATCCATTCCTTTCTTGAGTCTCATCTTTACACACACACACTTTAAATGCCCTTCCCTCATTATCTGAGCAACAAAGACAACAAAATACAAAAAAAAAAAGAAAAAAGAAAAAAGAAACACAGTAATCCTGGGTACAGCGACCTCCAGGAAGAGCCACTCTACCATTTCGACGTCCGTCTCATCAGTCTTTTCCTTGATGTATTTTATATTACCACAAAATGAATCCTGGGTACAGCGACCTCCAGGAAGAGCCACTCTACCATTTCGACGTCTGCCTCATCAGTCTTTTCCTTGAAGTATTTTACATTACCACAAAATGGGATAACTCTGTACCCACTCTTTTGTAACCTGCTTTTTACACTTAATCAAGCATGACCCTCCCCCCATGTCCTTAAATATTCTACAGCATCATTTCAGCATGGCAGCATATGCCTGTGCCCCAATTTACTTAGCTCGTCTGAATTAGATGCTGCTATCTGACAGAAGTTATCTTTCGATACCCAAGACAGAAAGAGCAGGCACTCAGGTATTTGAAAATGTGGAGACCCTTTCAATGCGTGGCAAGTAGCTGGCATTAATATGCCAATTCTTTAGTGTACTTCTTCTTCAAAGGGATCCTAGACACTTCTTATTTCCAAAAAAAAAAAAAAAAAAATGCCTGGAAAGACCCTAGGATATGGCTCAATATTCTGACTCAGCTCCCTTAAATCTCCAGCAGCAGCACTGTGCCGAGAGTTCCTGGTGCCTGGCTCAGGGTAGCTTCGAGCACAGGATGGGAGGTGGGTTCAGAGGGTGCCTTGCACACTGCAAAGACCAGGCTCTGGGCCCAGACTCATGCCTTCAGAAAGTTACATGTCCAATGAGGAAGGAGCGAGATGTTTCGTTTTCTTTCTCATAATCCAAAGGAAACTACATCATAAAATTGACGATACTACCAAGTGCCAATGTAGGAGGCCACAGATGCCGGGAGTCTTGAATGGTTCAGGATTCTGTGTTCTTTCAGAACCAACACGCCCCATGCTTCTGGCAGCCTGGGATTGTGGTACAGGGAAAAGCCAAGGAGCCCATGGGGGCTCAAAGTCCTGAGGATCTGAGAAGAAATGATTGCTCTGCTCCAAAATCTGACCCCCATCTTTCTTCCAACATGCCCATCTGATAACTATTCCAACAAAGGGAGGCTTTCTTTGAAGAGGAAATACCCCTGGAGGAGAAATGTCCACTTATTGGAGGGGAGGGAGGGAGGGTGGGTACTGAAAGAGCTACCAGGAAACAGCAGGCAACCTGGGCCAGGCCTGCTTTTCCACGGTCAGCTAGATATAAAGCGCAATCCAGAGAACATGGGTTCCTGTCCTCCCCTGGCAGCATCCCAGATTAACAGCAAGGCTGGACCCAGTAGGGGAACACACGTCAACTCCATGACATCACAGGGGCGGAGCCTAACTATCCTGGACCTCAACATGCCCCCACTATCCGTTCCCTACAGGAGCTGAAATGCCCACATAGTTAGTCTCTCCTTAAGAACTCAGTGGGAATATAGGAGCTTTATTAAGTGTAATGCATTATGCTTTTGCCTAATTGGAAAGGTAATATGCAAACGAACCCCTGCTAAACTAGTTACTTCAATTAGCCCACTATAGGATGCTACATTGGTCTAGCTGGAGGTAGAGATGAGGTTATGGCCCCCTCAAAGAAGTATGCTTTGCCAGGAGGATGAGGTGGAAGAGAGCACGGACAGAGCCCAACCCACCCCAGCATCCTGCTGCAGAAAGTACCCCAAGTGGTGGGTCCCGGGGAAATGATCAGAGAGCAGGCTGGGAACGGGGGTCACCCAGCCAATGCAACAGGCACCTAAACCTCAGAAGGACAATCGCAGGCCCTAGCTTCTCTCCAAACCCTTCAGAACAAACCTGATCCCTTCCCCTTAGTTCCCAGACACACTGGCATGTTGCACAAATACTGATGCCGTGGGGAAAAACCATTCAAGTCCACTACAATCCAGCCCTTGGCCAGGAGCCCACCCTGCGCTTCTCCGCTTGGGCAGAGGGGCTGCATCCCTGTGGGACAGGAAAAGCAACAGTTTTCCTGGCAATTTCCAGTCATTTACAGCAGGACTCAGTACCTCCTGGGGTCAAGGAGGAGCCCCTCACAAATGTTTCCCACAGAAAAAGCAGCAGCAGAACTGACAGACGGGGAGATGAGGAGCCACAGTTTCATCTTCCCAGATGGATCCTGTGCCACCCACCCCCCAGGCTCTGGGCAAAGGGCAGACCTCCAGCCTGTCTCTCAGAGAGGGGCCTGGCCCCTGGATCACCTCAATTCATTCTGGCCTCAGGCTCTGAGCCTGACCCCTCAAGGCTTCCCTGCCCTGGGGCTTGATTATTTTCATCCTATTTCTGCTATTCTCCCACAAACCCTGCCAAAAGGAAGCCTCTAAGGGCCCCTCTGGTGCCCAAAGCCTCTGCAGACAAGTAAGTGGTTACCACCTCGTTTCCCTCTGCTTGGCTGGAATCATTGCACAAGGTACCCAAGACTGTCACTGCTTCCGGGGAAATAAGAGCAAGGAAACAGAGCTCCCACACAGGATAATGGGATAATCCCCTAACTCCCCTGATATAGTTCAGAGAACTCCAAAACCCAACCTACCAGCATGCCCACCTTTGCATGACAGTCACAGCCCCAGGTTCTCTTGGCTTGATTTAGAATAAACACAAGGTCCCAGAAAAAGAAGACAGGACTTCAGAACTTGCCACGGGAGAAACGCGTGTTCAAATCTCTGCTCTGCTCTTCACCAGCTTTCTGAGCCCCATTTTCCCCATGTGAACAACAGAGATAATGTTTTTAAAAAATGCTTGGGGGAGGGGTGCCTGGGTGGCTCAGTGGGTTAAAGCCTCTGCCTTCGGCCTGGGCCATGATTCCAGGGTCCTAGGATCAAGCCCCGCATCCGGCTCTCTGCTCAGCAGGAAGCCTGCTTCCTCCTCTCTCTCTCTGTCTGCCTCTCTGTCTACTTGTGATCTGTATCTGTCAAATACATAAATAAAATCTTTAAAAAAGTAATGCTTGGGGGATTAAACAAAATAATTAGAAATGCCATATATGAATTACTGAGCACAATGCCTTGAACATACCCTGTTCTCCTTGAAAGGGAGTACTATCATCTGTCACCTGTTGTTTCTCTCCAGCTAGAATTTTATATATAGCCTGGCTCTGTTTCAAAGGTGTATGTTGGGGGGCACCTGGGTAGCTCAGTCAGTTAAGTGTGTGCCTTCAGCTCAGGTCATGATCTCCGGGTTCTGGGATCAAGCCCTGCATCGGGCTCCCTGCTCAGCAGGAAGTCTGCTTCTCCCTCTCTCTTTCTCCCTCTGCTCCTCCCCACCACTCATTCTCTGTCTCTCTCAAATAAATAAGGAAACTATTTTTTTTAAAGATTTTATTTATTTATTTGTCAGAGAGAGAGAGAGAGCGAGCACAGGCAGAGAGGCAGGCAGAGGCAGAGGGAGAAGCAGGCTCCCCACAGAACAAGGAGCCCGATGTGGGACTCGATCCCAGGACGCTGGGATCATGACCTGAGCCGAAGGCAGCGGCTTAACCAACTGAGCCACCCAGGCGTCCCCAATAAGGAAACTCTTTAAAAAAAGAAAAACTTATGCGACCCTGCCATATTTAATGTTCTTAGAGTGCATGGACCGTGTTTTTCCTCCTGACTCCCCTAAGCCCATCTTCTCCTGAGCTGGGCAAGAGCTGTCTGTCCATCCATATGCACTGGCCAGGTCTCAACACCTGGCAAAAAGAGGCATCTTTTGGGAATGTGTGGGAAATCTGTGGGATGCGCCAAACCTAGCTACCTGAGAAATTCTGTCGCATCTCAAAAAGCAGAGCCTTCGTCTGTGTGCTTACTCCTGCCAGTCCCGTCAGGTCCCCCGTATCCTCTGTGGGAGTTTATCAATGACCACAGGCAGCTCTGAGAGGGCCAAACTCTCACATCAGCTAGAGCCAGGACTATGCCAAGAAGCGCCGCAGCATCCTCGCTGTAAATCCATCTCTCCCCACTAGGAAGCCTTCCAGGATTCACCCTGTTCAGAATGTGATGCTCATCGCCAGGGCCACTGTCCAATTCATATTCCAGTGGGTTAAATTCCGTTCATCCTGTCGTCCCCATGAGGCTGTGAGCGGTCTTCAGTGTTATGCAAGGACAGTCTGGGGTAGAGACGCTCGGCAAACATCAAGTGAATTATTTTAGCCCTGTGAAGTAGACACGGCTCTGCGCGCCTCATTTTCTACCTGAGAAAACAGAAGCTGAGAGAGGCTGAGCACTCCCACGTGGGACTCCCCTCTTAAAACTCTCATGAACACATCTATGAGACCAGTTTATCTCATTTTACGATTATTTGCTATCCTTTCTTCTAGTCAGTGAAGTCCCTCAGGCCAGAGTCTGCCCCCTCTCGCTGGGTCCAGCACTAACCCGGCAGCTAAGGTATATCCCCATAAAGATTCAGGGCAAGAATGGGGACAGCTCACCTGTCCCCACAGCACCTCTCAGAGGTCACTGTGCCTCCCAGTCCCCAGGGCATCTGGTAAAAACCAGACTTTGATTCAGGAAGCCTGGGGTGGACAGTGAGAGTATCTCTAGGAAGCCGCCAGATGATGTCAAGGCTGCTGGAAAGAGGGCCACATTTTGAGTAGTAAGGCAAGGGGTTGGAGTCTCCGCCAGCTGGAGCCAATCCTCTTTTCAAAATAAACAACTTTTGGTTTTCCTTCCTGGACGGCCGGAGCTGTCCTTTCTCTCAGCTATGCCACAAGACCTCCCTTCCTGGCACTTGGTCTCCTGATTCCCAAAATTCAGAGCAGAGCTTCCATCCTGCAGAGCTAAGGGCTGGACAGTCCTGCAGCTCTAACCTCCGAGTGCCGGCTCCCAGGCCAACAACCAGGCCCGGGGCTCAGTTCCTCACTAACAACCCAGCCACAAGCACAGACTCATGAGCAGATGCCTCTGCCTTTAAATTCTTAGAATTCAGAACAGCACCTGCCAAACCACATTCTAACTATGATTTTTTTTCCCTGCAGGTTTCATCCCCAGCCCCTCTGCCCTCTGAGTATTTCACTCACGCCCAGGACAGACTCTTAAATTGCAGGACACTCAAATTCTGCAGATCAATTAGCCTAACGAATAACATGCTCTCTTTTACTCGTTTAACAGTGAAAATGACATGGTTTCTGTGTTCATCATGAGCCTGCTGTGCACACCTGGAGAACACATCTACCTGTCTTTAGAGGAGATCTGTTGAAGAGCCAGAGCCCCCACAGTGCCATGTCATCTAAAAGGGGTGACACTTTGATCCTTCTAAGGTTTATCCTTTTTTCCAAGTTGGGAAGGCCTTTGAATGGTCACTGGGCCAGGAAGAACAAACAGCCCACCTTCTTCAGAGGGCTCTAGGTATAACCCAAGTGTTTCCTCACTGGACTGCCTGAGTCAGAGGGTCATCTCTGTTGGTGGCGTGCAGAGCTGATGTCCCACGGACAGAGTCCCTGGTCACCAACAGACAGCCTTTGCTCTTCCTCCCCAGATTCTGCTACGGCTACATAAACATAGAGGGCTTGGGGAGGGGGGGCATGTTAAAGTGGGAAACAGAAAAGGCCTTTGTTCCTAGTCCCTACCATGCAGCTGCTGGAACCCCTTACCTCCTCATATCTCCTATCTCATAGCCACGGAATGAGAGCAGAGAGAATTCATCATCTTTAACCTTCGGGGGCTCCACAAATTTGTCCTTTACCTTTACCTAGCTACTGCTCTGGTGCCATGCGGGGTACTGGAGAGAATGAGGGCTCCAGTGTATCAGGAAGAGATGAATTTCAAAAAATGGATGAAAGGTGTTCTCATGAAAGTTAGGTGGGGCTGTTAAACACCGTTTCCTAACACAGGTGAGTCTGCAGAGTCCAACTGTCTTTGTGGGGAAAGAGCATCTCCGAAACATTCCATTTCCGCAAGTAGAAAGCTCAGCTCGGCCAGTATTTTTCCTCACCAGGTCTAGCAAAGTAACCCTATAAGTCATCAGGTTGGAGAAAAGTCTGACCCCCACAGAAATACATGTTATTGCAAATTCTTCCACCAGAGTGTGATACATTTATAAGAAAAGAGGTAATTCACCAGAATGTGATACATTTATAAGAAAAGAGGTAATTCACCAGAGTGTGATACATTTATAACAAAGGATATAATTCACCAACCATTCACCAACCACCTACGTAGGAAACCAAGTTGCAATAGATACGTTTTCCTTCCACCCCCCAGATGAACCTAGCTTCCAAGATCTACATAGTTTGTTTGTTTTTTTAAGATTTTATTTATTTATTTGACAGAGATCACAAGTAGGCAGAGCAACAGGTGGGAGAGAGGGGGGAGGCAGGCTCCCTGCTGAGCAGAGAGACCGATGTGGGGCTCGATTCCAGGACCCTGAGATCATGACCTGAGCTGAAGGCAGAGGCTTAACCCACTGAGCCGCCCAGGTGGCCCTAAGATCAACACAGTTCTAATTCCCATCACCACCCCCAGGTATATTTGTCTTTTTCTTAGCAGACTTTTTTTTTAATACTAAGTTTTATTTTGATGGCTCACCAGAACCTAGGGTAACGAGTCCTTTTAATTTGGTTATTTTAAACGTCTCATTAATTTTTCAAGCCACACAACACACAGAGGCACAGACATCTTCACCAGACATTTGCAACCAGTGAAGGTGAATAGTCATTTTTTTTTTTTAGATTTTATTTATTTATTTGACAGACAGAGATCACAAGTAGGCAGAGAGGCAGACAGAGAGAGGGGGGGAAGCAGGCTCTCCACCAAGCAGAGAGCCCGATGTGGGGCTCGAAACCAGGACCCTGAGATCATGACCTGAGCCAAAGGCAGAGGCTCAACCCACTGAGCCACCCAGGCGCCCCTGAATAGTCATTTAATGTAACTGCATATGGTACAAGCCATCTTCCTGTCCCACTGCATTTTCAAAGACCACATAAATATGTAATCTCTTCCTCTCTTTTTCTATCATAACATTCCACTGGGGTGATTCTGATGAGCCATCCCACTCCTTGCCTCCGCGGTAAAGTGCTGTGTGATGCCTGATGGATAGATACTGGGTTTGAGGGAGGAGGGTTTCTGCAGCCATCCATAAACCGAGCTCATTTAAATTGCTAGCTGTCCACTACCTACGAGAGAAAAGGCGGTTTTTAAATAATAAAAAAGAGTATGACTCTATCACTTAGAATGTCAAGCAGAATTCCTATTTCCAGGCAGCAACAGTGAGAGACCCCACCTGCTTCTTGTGAACCAACTGCTTTCAGTAACTTGTGAAGACGTTGGAGTACTCAAGGCAGTTCTCTCTGTAACGAAGTTTCTGGTGAGTACTGAAACCCATCACTGCTTAGCTGGACAAGTGGATCTTAAGTGGGTACACGAAGAGATGGAGGACGCCACTAAGAAAACCAGCCCCTCGTAAAAAGGGAATTCTTGTTGAATTTGTCCTCAGTTACATGTAAGGGGCTGAGGGCAAGAGCTGGGACTCTAAAAACTACAGCACGCAGAGGAAAGCATACAGTCGGCCCCCTTTTAAATGTTTCACCTGGTAGAAAGAAAATTTTTCCTAACCCTGAGATATACTGCTGAGGGCAGAGAGGTTCAATATTGTGGATTTGCTGACCGATTCATCTGCTTCACTGAAGGAAATAAAACATCATTCGTTTATAGACTTGTTGGGTCACAGAGGAGGCTGTGCGGATACCACTCTGCTCAGGGCTTACAATTCACATCTGAGCCCCTAACATTTGCCAACTAATGCTGCTGTAAGCTAAAAAGCAGAAGAAGTCACTTTCCCCACCTCAGCAGTTCAAGTCTGTCCAATCTTTGCCTCAGAGAAAAGAGAAGGTGCATGCAAATTCCAAGGCCATACATCACAAAGATTATGGAGCCTGTTTGAGACGTCATGAAAACTACCCAGCTGAATTTTAAGCTGCCTGTACCCCAGGGAATTGAGGATTCATGGGTTCCTAGGCAAAGTGCATCTGGAGGAAGAAATCTCTGTGTAAGTAAAACCCCACAGTGAGTTCAACAACTGACCTTTCCTTTGGCCTTTAATTGATTTGCAAGCAAGAGTCTGTGGCTGGTATTGGATGAAATACTTATTAATTTAAAGCAATTCATTATCCTTTTCTTTCATCCAGTACATTTTCCCAATATGTTTATTGCTCATTATAAGTAATAGATTGACATCCCTTGAAGAGAACGTCTTAATACTTATGAAATGGTTTATTGAAAGGCATCAATTATCAAACTAGCTATGTTACCGCCATAGTAATACTGGGTTCCAGTATTAGGAAGTGCTGTAAAACTATACTTTGTATCCAAGGGATGTCCACAAGATGGTCAAAACAGGAAGCCCCGGATTTCATTTCCCCACAGAAACACCAACAATAGCCCACATTCCAAGAATCCTTTGTAAGAACTCCAGAAATCAATTAAGAAGTCATAGTACTCCAGGCAAGTTCAAGGCCATGAATAACTGCCCTGAACCAAGTAACAAAACCCATTTCCTATCAACCATGTCCAACGTCCCCTCAACCTGGCACTGCTAACAACTGGAAAGAAAGGCCCAACTTGTGGCTTCAACCTTGGGAGGGAAGGAATGAAATATACATCAACGCTGTGGCTTTTCAAGGGGCTGCCCAAGGCAGCGGTTTCTATCTCATATGACTCGGAGCACTGATGAAGAAACAGCATACCTCAGCTGCCTGGGGGCTGCAAAGAGCAAAGCAGAGCTCAGCAGCTTGTGGCAGCACCAGAGACCTTGTAATACTGCAAAAGGAAACTGACACAGCTCACTGCAATTGGGAACAAGGGCCCAGCTTGTGGCTTCTCCCTTATTAGAAAAGAGAATGGTGAAACATGCATCAGACAATCAGGCTTTTCAGAAGGCTGCCTGGGGGACTGGTTTCTGTCTCACAGGACTCAGAACGCTGATGGAACTGGCATTTATTAGATACCTGGAGGCCAGAGAGAATAAGAGAGAGCTCAGGGGCTCTCTCAGAACCTTGAGTACCCCAGACACCAGAGGAATTAAGAGATAACAATCTCCTGGAAAACAAACAAACAGAAAAATGTAATCTAACTGGGAAATTACATACATTTGTCCAGAGATTACACATCCCCAGAAAGATCTGAGGGACCCCAGAATTTTAGCCTGGCTGATGGGTGAAGTTTTCCCATTTGATCCAAACCTATAAGCACTGTGAGAAATGGCTGTTTTTTTGTTGTTGTTGTTTTCAAATGTGCATATTCCAACACAAAGTTACAAAGCACATGAAGATTACAAACCAAAGAAACATGGCCCAATCAAATGCACAAAATAGATATCCAGGTAAATGACTCACCTGACAAAGAATTCAATATAACCATCAAAAAGATACTCAACAGGGGCGTCTGGGTGGCTCAGTGGGTTAAGCCGCTGCCTTCGGCTCAGGTCATGATCCCAGGGTCCTGGGATCGAGCCCCGTATCGGGCTCTCTGCTCAGTGGGGAGCCTGCTTCCTCCTCTCTCTCTCTGCCTGCCTCTCCACCTACTTGTGATCTCTCTCTCTCTGTCAAATAAATAAAATCTTAAAAAAAAAAAAAGAAAAGAAAAAGATACTCAACAAACTTGGGAAAATGATGCATGAGCAAAATGTGAATATCAACCTAGAGACAGAATATTTTAAGAACCCCTTCACTGCACTGAAATTTTCAGCAGAAGGGCTCATCAGCGGACTTGATCAAACAGAGGAAAGAATCCAAGAACTCAAAGACAAGTCATTTGAGAAATTATCCAGGCAGAAAAGCAAGAATAAAAAGGAATGACAGAGTAAAGAAAGCCTAGAGGACTTAGAGAAGTTCATTAATAAGACCTAAGTTCATTAATAATACACACTATAGGATTCCTAGGAAAAAGAAGAGAGAAAAGGGCACAAAGCTTTCTTAAGGAAATAATGCATGAAAACTTCCCACATCTAGGACAGGAAATGTGCATCCGGATTTAATAAGCCAAACAGAGTACAGCTAAGATGAATAAAAAAAAAAAATCAAGACACATTATAATCTAATTCCCAAAAGTCAGACAAAGAATTTTGAAAGCAAAAAGAAAAGCAATTCATCACAAACAAAAGAAAACCCCAGGAAACTAGGAGTGGATTTACCAGTAGAAAGCTTGCAGTCTAGAAAGCAGTAGGATGATACATGCAAATACACTAAGGGGAAAAAAAAATACCAACCAAGAATGCTATATCCACCAAAACTGTCCTTCCAAAATTAAAGAAAATTAAGACTTTCCCAGACCAACAAAAACCAAAGGAGTTTAGAAACCACGAGACCTGCCTTGCAAGAAATGCTTAAGGGAATACTTCTAGTTGAAATGACAGGATCCTAGACAGCAGCATGAAAACATCTGTAAGAATAAAACCCAATGGCAAAAATACATGCACAAATACCATAATGGTAGTATGTAAATAACTTTTAGTTCTCATATAGGACTTAGAAGACAAAATTATAAAAATAACTTAAAAATAAGTAAACTGATACACAGTGGGGAAAAAAAGGTTTTGTTTGTAGCATCAATAATAATCAACACAAAGTTTATGGGGAGAAGTGAAAGAGTAATAGAGTGTTTGTGATTGAAGCCAAGTTATTAGTTTAGAATGTTGTACTTAAGTCCCATAGTAATCACAAAGGAAATATCTAGAGAAGATTCACAAAATTAAGAATCAAAGCAGGCCACAAGGAAGGAAGGAAAGAAGGGAGGGGGAAAGCACAATAAGAACAAAATAATCCCATTTGCAATATCATCCAAAAGAATACTTAGGAGTAAACTGAGGAGCTTAAAGACTTCTACACAAAAGACTACAAAGTGTGTTCAAAGAAAATAAAGGACACACACACAAAAAAAAAATTTGCACCCCCTTGTTCATTGCAGCATTATTCCCAACAGGCCAAAGGTAGAACAATGTAAGTGTCCATCTATGGATGAGGAAGATGAGAAGTGTGTGTATACACACAGTGGATTATGATTCAGCCTTTAAAAGGAAGGCAATCCTGAGGCGCCTGGGTGGCTCAGTGGGTTAAGCTTCTGAGTTGGGCTCCGGTCATGATCTCAGGGTCCTGGGATCGAGCCCTGCATCAGGCTCTCTGCTCAGCAGGGAGCCTGCTTCCTCCTGTCTCTCTGCCTGCCTCTCTGCCTACTTGTGATCTTTCTGTCTGTCAAATAAATAAATAAAATCTTAAAAAAAAAATAAAAAAGGGAAGGCAATCCTGTCATATGCCAAACATGGATAAACTTTAAGGGCACTGCACTAAATAAGGCAGTCACAGAAGGACAACTACAGCATGATTCCACTTATATGAGGTATCTAAAATAATCAAAGCTCAGAGGCATGAAGAACAGTGGTCACCGACGGAGAGGACGGGGCAAGAGTGGGGGAGACGGTGGGAAACGAGGAGTTGCGGTTCAATGGATATACCATGTCCATTGTGCAAGGTAAAAAAGTTTGAGAGATCTTCTGTTACAACAAAGTTGCATATAGTTAATACCGCACTGTACACTTAAAAATTTAAGAAGTTAGGTTTCATATTGTATGTATTAGCAGAGTGAAAAACCAAAAACTGTACTTGTCTAGGTTGGAAGTTTCAGAAGAATCTGGATGCAAACCATTTCAAAAGCAGTTTCCCCCCAACCCAAAATTTCACTTTCGAAGAAAAAGAGAGCAAAGCACTGCCATCACTGACCCTGTAGATAAGTTTCATGGCTCAACCCTGAAAACAACCTGAGAGGTCGGTGCTCATCAAGGAAAATGAACACTCTTCAGCCCACCTGCAGCCCTTGAGTGAGCAGTGTGTGTGTGGGAACGCTCCCAAGTGCGACTGTAAATACATACGGCAAACTGTTAACAGAACTGATATTCTTGTGGGGCAGAGAGAGAACATTGGGGGAGGTGGGTAAGAGGTGGTCAGGACACTTTAGCCTTAGGAGTCATATTAGAATCTCTTAAAAGAAGATGATTTAATTGTGAAATTTAAAATTATGAAAATATAATTTTTGGTTAAAAAATAATTTTTGGTTAAAAAAATGACAGGTGACCCTTGAACATCACAGGTTTCAACTGCATAGGTCCACTTCTATGTGAATTTTTTATAAATACCATACACTATTATAAATGTATTTTCTGTCCCTTATCATTTTCTTAACATTTTCTCTAGCTTACTTTATTATAAGAATATAATATATAATACATCTAACATACAAAATTGAATGAATTCACCGCTCATGGTATCAGTAAGGCTTCTCCTCAACAGCAGGTTGTAAAGAGTGAAGTTTTGCGGAGACAAAATTTATATATGGGTTGTTGACTGCACAGGGTTTGGGGCCCCTGACCTCCCATGTTGCTCAAGGGTCAGTTCTATCTACCTATTAGCTATGGTATTATCAATACGTGTCATTAATATATAAAATGACACAAGCCCTCCCTTGCATGGTATTCCTCAAGTCAGGGATATTTTACCCTTCTGTCCCCAACCAGCCATTCAGTTTCTGGCCATTCAGTTCACTGTCTTTGTTCTTTGAGACCAGCACAAATGACTCCAGACTCTTGTCATCAAGGGAGCCAGATCTCACGTACTTTTTTTTTTTTTTTTTTTTTTTTAAAGCACCTATACCTTTGCTCAAACCAGTAGCATGTGTGTGGTTCCTGGGAGCTAATAGCCCAACTCTATGAAGTATTTATCCAAGAGCTTAAAGCCAAGAGCTTAAAGGCAATAACTTGTAATTAGAGTATTCAACAATCATTAATAAGTACCCACGCTGCCAGACAGTACTGCTCTCAGTGCTAGGCATACGGCATGGAACAAAGACCCTGCCTTCTTAGAAATCACGTGTTAGAGAGATAGACATACAAACTCACGCATGGTAAGTAAAAATGTCAGGGAGTGTTAAAAGCTAGGGAAAAAAACAAAGCAGGGTAAATAATACATAGATCGAACAGTAGAGCTAGTTTACATGGAATGGTTAGCCACAACCTCTCTGATAAAGTCATATTTGAGCCAAGGGATGAAATACAGAGTGAGCCAGCCATGCTAACAAGTCTGTGTAAAGCATTCCAGGAAGTGGAAACAGCAAGTGCAAAGGCCCTGAGGTCTTTTATCTTGATAGATATCAACAAGTTGACCTCTATTAAGGGCTGTACCAATTCACATTCACCAGCAGCACCTGAGAATGCCTACTACCCTACCATTTTCACTAGCATTTCATTTATACATATCTACTTTATTTTCTCCAAAAGGTTTGGATAGATAGACTTAAAGAATGGATGATGGGAGTAGAGGAAATGAAAGAAGGTGGCATCCATTCTGTGCTTCCTATACCATGTACAATGCTCCTTATAGATGTTTCCATTCATACGCACAACTTCTTGAGAGAGACATTAATTACCCTCTTCTGCTTGTAAAAAAAAAAAACAAAACAAAAAAAAAACAAAAAACAAAACTGAAGCCTACAGACTTCAAGATTTTTTTAAATTTAATTTTTTCAGTGTTCCAAGATTCATTGTTTGTACACCACACCCAGTGCACATAGGTACTCAATCCTTAAGCTATCACTGGAATTGACTTCCAGTGGGCCTCACTCCAGAGCCTAGACTCCATGGTGATGGGCTAATTCCCAGTGCAGGGGCACAGAACAGTTCCCTTTCCGCAGTCCCATTCAAGCCATGTGGAGACCTACTCACTCCAAGCTCCTGCTTGAGTGGTTGGCCTGGGTAATCTCTTGCATATGCATTTAATTTTCCTTTCACTGTATTTTTTCAACAGTAGAAGCCAATATTTCCCAATGCACCAGGAATTTATCTAGAGCTGAAGTAAGTTACTGTCGGGAAGATGTGGATATGAATAATTAAGCCCCTATTAAACTTGCACACATCTTGTAATAAATCTCAAATTAGAATGTGCCAAGATCTTGTTAAACCTGCCAACACAAATTCTTAAATAAGGTGGGAATATAATTTGGAGCTTATCCGGAGATCCAACCTTTCCCAAAAGATGCTCTTTGTTCAGAATTTTAATCTCATCTATCATTCCACTGTGTTTATGCCCACTGTAAAAATCAACCAGGTAGTTTCTCTCAGGATATTCTCAAATGGGGTGCGTTTTAACACATATCACATTAAACCTCATTATTTTGGATGAAATATGGGCCAAAAGATCCCCAATCTGAGTACACTTCACCAAAATTCTGAAAAATCATCATTTGCAGTCATCACTGACTTTAATGGAACTTTTCAACACACTGGGTGTTAAACGCAACTGATGAATTACTGAACTCTACATCTGAAACTAATAATGGACTGTATGTTGACGAACTGAATTTAAATTAAAAAAAAAAATTAATGGAAATTTTCAAAAAGCCCAAATGCAATGCTTTCTGTTGTGGGGAAGGATGGAGAACTTTGGTTACCAGCACAAAATCCTGCCTTGGAATCATTTCCTGCCCCGGCTCCAGCTTCTTCCCAGCTGCACAATGGGAAACAAAAATGTTCACCACACTGGGGCGGGGTGGGGGGGCGCTAAAGATTCCGTGAGTTAATCACCTATGAAGCCACTGCCTGCCCCGTAAGTGTGGCGTGTCAGCCGTAATCCGTACTTTGGTGTATCCCAATAATGTAAATGGATATTAGCAAAAACATGCTACTAAAAAATTTTAAAACCCCTCATTTTTCTCAAGTCTAAGTGATATGGGTTTATTTTCCTAACCTTATTAACAACCCACAAGAATAAATCAGAAAATAAATCTTAAATACCCCTGTGACACTGACAAAAGCCCACATAGTGATCCCCATTTGCTGACAGCAAAACGAGGACACCAGTGATTGAGAAAACTCTTATCCCAGAAAAGACGAATGGAACACAGAGGAACATGCTCAGCTTGCCACAGCTCTACGAATGGTGTCTGGGAGGGGGCGCTTTCTGTCCCCAAAGGCCAGTCCGTTATTTAAATATAAGCCTTAATTCTGCACATAAGCTGTGAAACCTTAGGCAAAGCAAATAACTAGTCTGTGCATCATCTTTCTCAAGTGTAAGGTAAGGAACACGAAAAATACACCTGCTCCTGGGGTTACCCGAATACAATGCCTAGTATGTCAGGTAAGTCTTGCCCCCCCACACACATAGCATTTGCCAACACGAGCTGCTGGGATGTACATCCACGTGCCTTTTCCAGAGTAGGCTTAATAATTCGGGAAGGAGTCCAGATTCTCAAGCTGAACGAACAGAAGGAAAATGTCTTGGCAAGAAAAAACAACATGAATATATCATTCCCACAGAGACCCCTCAAATTGTTAAGACCTCAGAATTAACCATCCACTGCCCATGCCTACCTGTAATGCCGTTTAAAATGTAAACAACAGGAGCTCATCACAGCGCTTTCTGCTGCCTGACATCCAACTGACAGCTGAGCTCCTCCTTGCTGGTCATTGGAGAACTACCTGTGGAACACGATTGGCCTGACCAACGAGCACATGCCAGGAGCGCACTTGAAAGGCAACCTAGCGATTTGACATAATCTATAAACTGAACCCAGTTGGATGGCAAAATATGCTCAAGGTCCCTAGACCATGTCACCATCAAGGCCTGGCTGCCATCCTCTAGTCCCCCATCCTCCAGTGTATTCTGGGGACAGGGACAAGATTCTGAGGATGGGCCTGTGAAAGGGGGACAGTTGGCCAAGACCATCCCAAGGATGACCTATCTCCTCCAAAGAACTAAGTGTCCTCACATTTAAATGGCAGAAGAAAAATTCCAGAAAAGAAAACAATCCATGCGGTGGGCAGGGGAGGGAACAGATCGAGTAGTGAGACCTGACCCTACTTCCGGGGTGGGCGGTCCACCAGGGAGTCCCCGTAGAGAAAGCTTCTAACTCGGTTCTGGGCACCCCTCGTCCCCATCATGCACAATGACTCTAGGCATTCCCCTCCCGCTCACAGCAGACCACTGCTAGGACAACAGTACCTATGTTCTGCCACAGTCCAAGGAGCTACGCTAAGCACTTTACATGTGTTATTTTATTTACTCCTCATAACGACACTAAGAACAAGGTGCTATTATCATTGGCACTTTCCAGCTGAGAAAACTGAAGTTTAGACGAGGAGACCTGCCAGGATCATACAGCCAGTACATGGCAAAGCTGTAACACCCACCGGAGCCTTTCACATCACTAGCTCCCAACTCTACCACCTCCATGGACCAGGAATTTTTTTTTTTTTTTAAGTCTTTTGGGGACTGGAAATGATACATGAAGACATAAATGGCCCCTCAGCTGTCAGATTTCCCCCATACCAGCTTCAGGATATGGTGATGGTTAATGATACTGGTCAACTGGACTGGACCGTGAAGTGCCCAGACCTACCGCCAACAGTATCCTGAGTGTGTTGGGGGTGGGGGTGGTATTTCTGGATGAAATTAACACTGAAAGGTAGACTCAGTAAAGCAGACTTCCCTCCCCAAGGTGGGGGGGGCTCCTCCAATCAACTGACAATCTAAGTAAGACAAAAACCTAAATAGGAAGGAATTCCTTCTGCTTAAGTAATTGGGCTGGGTCATTGGCCTTTTTCACTTTTGTACTTCAGTGGAAAAAAATCAGTTCTTCTTGGATCTCAAGCCTGCTGGATTTTGGACGAGAACTTCCAACATTAGTTCTCAGGCCTTCAGACTCAGACTGGAATTACACCCCGAGCTCTCCTGGGTGCCCAGCTTGCCAACGGCAGATACTGGGGCGTCTCAGCCTCTCCAACTGCCTGAGTCAATGCCTTATTTTATGTACATTTATCTTTGTCCTATTGGTCCTGTTTCTCCAGAGAACCCGGCCCAATACAGACGCCAAGCGTCACACAAGTCCGACTAACGTTAGTTGGACTTTGTTAACAAAGGAGCTTTTTTTATGGGTTGTTTACACATTAAGCATCCAATGGCCCATTTTTACAACTAAATTTTAGGTAAATGTCTGACCCAAAGAAATGTTACTTGGAAAATAAAATGGGCAGGGATCTGAAGTAGGGGATCGAGGGGGAAAGGAAGGGAGGATACGGGACAGAGGTGGGCTCCTCTGTCCCTGCTGTGCCTTTGCATACCACTGCTGTTCTGGGGCTCCTCTCACACAGGACATAGAGCACAAATGCTATCCCATACACAAGCTTGAGAATCCCTCCCTCCCTGAGGCTCACTCAGCTGATCGCTCACGTGTCTTCAAGCTTTCCAGATTCTAGAGCCGTATCTGGAAATATCTGAGCCAATGGTGGAAGGGCAAGTCATTTTCAGGTCAGAACCTTCTTTGCAGTCCCTGCCTCTTCCTTCTCTTCACAAGGCACAATCCCCTGGCCCTCACACCGGGCTCCATGGGGGTCAGTCCGTCACTGAGCCAGAGCCAGCCAGTATCACATGCTGCTTGGAGAACAGAGCTGAGACCTCACGTCTGCCCTGCCCGGCCTCCCCGCGGGCCTGCTGCTCCTCAAAGTTAGCTTTCATCATGACAAGCTGCCCAAAGCACTGGAGCTAAGAGATGACCTGTGGGCGCGATTCGTAATATGTATGTTCCTGCCACTTCCCTGCCTTCTATCTCGACTCGGTACCTTTGGCTGGCTGCATCCGAGATCGCCAGACATCACAGGGATGGAAATTATAACTGCAACTCCCAATTATGGGTGACTTTTAAGGTGAGGGTTGCACATCTGCCAGGCTCTTCCGTTTCCCAGCTCCCTCCACCAGCTTCACCCAAAATGCCAGCTGACACTGCCTCTGTAGTCAGATTAGGAAAAAGCCAGTTGAACTCATTCCTTGAACACATCAGCACTTATTTTAAAGCCACCTATCTCTCAGATCACAAGACATGAACTTGCTCCAAATCTATCATCGGATGCACTGTGAAAATTCACATGGAAAGCTAGAAGCCGAAAAAAAAAAAAAAAAAAAAAAAGAGTGTCAATGCAGGGCTGATACTCGGTTATGGAACTTGGGAGTTCTTGAGAGTAAAATTATGCATCCACGTAACATTTCAACAAATACATGCAGAGGAGTCACTGTGTGCCAGGCACGGGCCGGGGGGGACACAGAGATGGGGCCTAGAAGAGCTCGCTCTCCACCAAAGGATGCCACTGGAGCCCGTTCAGGTGTCAAGAAAGGGTTCAGGTCGACTCTGCAGAGCCCCGCCCAGCCCCATATTCACCACGGCAATCACGGCTTTCACGTACGGGAGCCAGGGGCCAGGCGATACTCAGCCGCACGCACTGTCATCTGTTCATTTCTTGAGCACCTGCTACTTCTGGCCCCGTGACAAGTACGGGGCCTGGGATACCATTTAGTCCACCCGATGTCTCAGCAAGCTCAGTGTGAGGACTATGACTTCACACCTGAGAGCCGGAGAGATGACACGACTGGCCCCAAGTTCTCTCACCAGCAAACGGTGGTAGAGCCAGGATTCAAAGCCCTTATCTGTGTGGTGGCAAAGCTCTGGTGTCCCCCAGGTGCACACACTGGGATGCCCCAGGGGTTCCAAAGAGGCCTGCTCCTTGCTCGGCAATCGCAGTATCCTTTGTCCCTGGCATCTGAGGCCCCGGGACTGTTTATTCCTGAGAAAAAAAGGACTAGCCACGTGAGCAGCAGGGCTGTAGCTGTGGTGCCCAGGCAGGCTGCCTCCCCTCTCTGGAGTCTGTCTTGTCATCTAGGGAATGTGCAAGGTCAATAAAGTGACCCCCAGGGTGTCTTCCACCCTCAGGGTCTTCTAAATCCCTGCCATTGGAGGAGCTGCCAGAATGCGGACAAGAGGTCCTGGCTCGGTGTGCCTGGGCGGCTCAGTCGGTTAAGCGTCCGCCTTCAGCTCAGGTCATGATCCCAGACACCCCAGATCAAGTCTTACATTGAGCTCCCTGCTCAGCGGGGAGCCTGCTTCTCCCTCTACCTCTCACCCTGCTCATGCTCTCTCTTTCTCTCTCTTAAATAAGTAAAAACTTTTAAAAGATTAAAAAAAAAAAAAAAAACATTCTAGCTCATTCCCAGGACAGGGAGTAGCACAGCAAGGCCTTAACAAGCAGCTCCATAGCATCTGGGTGGCTCAGTGGGTTAAGCCTCTGCCTTCAGCTCAGGTCATGATCCTGGGGTCCTGGGATCGAGCCCCACATTGGGCTCTCTGCTCAGCGGAGAGCCTGCTTCCCCCTCTCTCTCTCTGCCTGCCTCTCTGCCTGCTTGTGATCTCTGTCTGTCAAATAAATAAAATCTTAAAACAAAACAAAACAAAAACAAAAACAAACAAGCAGCTCCATAGAGACAAGTGGGTTCCAGCCTGGGGGCTTCAGCTAGGGCGCTGTCAGACAGAAGCCCCACACCAAACCCCTCAGGGCTCCTCACACTCCTCCCCCAGTCACACCTCCTTTGCTGAGTCAGCACGGTGCCTTATGTAGTCAAGTTTTATACAACTCCAAGCACATCACCCCCCTCTTCGCCCTACTTCCCGCATTGAAGTTCACCTCCCCCCCTGTTGCTGGTTATGACAACCCCTCAGGGCAGCCTATGCTCCCTCTCTGGCCTCACCCAGGCCTGGCTCGCTCTCCACTCCGACCTCTCCTCATGCTCAGCCCTCCCCTCCTCAGCCCTTGTTCTTCCCTGTATGCAGCCCTCTCCCCTCCACCCCCATCACAGGACCGTCCCCCTGCCCTTCAGACCTGGCCCCCAGGTCTTCACTTCTGAGAGAAGCCTTCCCACTGCGCAGTCACGATTCTGGCCCGTCTGGTCCCTCGGAGCAGATATCATCATTGTCATCTTTCTGCTTCAGTTCCTGGCTCATCTCCCCGCCCCCGAGGCTCGGCTTCCGCCACCATCTGCACCCAGGAGGGTGCCCAGCCCAAAAGCAGTCCTCAGTGAGGACTCGCCAAACATCGCAAAGAACAGCATCGCCTATTTCGATAAGCCACGTCCTGGGTCTGCCCCAGCCAGTGCAAGCTGGACAGGTAAGGGAGTGACAGGATCCTGCGGCCCTTGCAGAAAGCAAGGTCTCTGCTCTGTAGCAGCTCGGGGACACGTGCAAAAGTGTTTCCAAACTCAAAAGGGCCATGCAAATATAAGGTGGTTTTTGTAGAGGCATATATAGCTGGCGTGAAAATACATCTATGACACATTCAAGTCATGGTCCAGGGCAGAATGTGCTAAGTGCAAAATCCGCATCAGAAAGCAGCAGGACCAAAACAAGGGAAAATGAGTGCAGGGCGGGGAGCAGGCGAGCCGTCCCAGGGAAGCCAGCCCCTACAAACAGCACAGACTTGGAGATGCCCATAGCCGGAGAAGTTCAGGGGTGGCCCCTCCCCACCAACATCAATGACCCCCCAGATGCCAGCTAAAAGCACAGATCCCTTGGGCCTCACCCGACCCACTTGCTGGAGCTCTGGGAGACTAGACAATTCACCACATCCCCGGTCATCACCCAGCGAAACATAAGTCCACCGGGTCAAAGGGCCTGATGGCACCCCACTGTGGCTTGTAGGCTAGTCATGCAGGAGACCCTAAAATAAAGGGAATAAAAAGTCAGAAATACATGTCAGGGCTGGACAGAGAAAGGCTCTGTGTGTCAGGTTCAAGAGCTGGGTCCAGAGTCCCTAGATACAAGACTTTGGAGGAAAGGAGTGACCTGGTAAATACATTATTCCAGAAAGCAAGGCAAAGAGCTCAGGAGGGAGGAAGAAAACAGCTAAGTGAGAGCAGAGGGAGACTCAGGAAGGCACAGAAGACTCCAGAAGACACCAGGCCAGCACAGCCCTCCCTTTTCTCCCAGTGGCTGCTGCTAGGACCGTGCACAGACATCAAGAAGAAGATATTACCGCCTCCTTCACAGGCACCTGCTCTGGCCATCCTGGAAAATCCAGGCCTGAGGATGCTCTGACAAAAGGAAACACCCAGGGGGGGGCACCCGGGTGGCTCAGTGGGTTAAGCCTCTGCCTTTGGCCCAAGTCATGATCTCAGTGTCCTGGGATGGAGCCCCACATCGGGCTCTCTGCTCAGCAGGAAGCCTGCTTCCCCCCGCCCCATCTCTCTGCCTGCCTCTCTGCCTACTTGTGATCTCTCTCTCTCTCTGTCAAATAAATAAATAAAATCTTTAAAAAAAAAAAAAAAAAAAGGAAACACCCAGGATCTCAAGGCATGAGTGAGAAAATCTTATTTGCGGGCCAAGAGAGTAAGCGATCCTTCAGAATTCAAGTGCTCCAACACTGGCATTGCCAAAGATGTGCAGTGTGCCAGGCGCCCAATTCCTGGAAACAAATAAATAGTAACTGTAATCCGGTCAAAGCCGAGAACCTGCTTTTGGGGGGAAAGCTGGCACACGCACGTTGCATCCATAAATACACAGAGATTTCTGTGAATGCTGAATGTAAGTGTGATATTTTCTAAACAAGTCGTGTCTGCTGGTTGCGAGATGAATCTCAATGGCCTCTATGATTCAAGAAACAAAGAGAGAAACCAGGAGTGGGAGGATATATAAACATCACAGGCAAACCATCACTATTAAAAATGCAGGGGGCAGGTTCTCTCCTGATTGGGGAGATGAAAAGCGGCCCCCCATGGGAGCCCAGCAGAACCCCGGCCTCCAGGGGTGTCTGGCAAGGGAGCCATCATGCCTCCTCACCATCCCCACGTCTATGTGGGTCTCCCATTTTGAATTATGCCAAATTCACGGCCTTCATACGGGTACACAGACTCTGTGAGATAGACTTGTCTCAGAACAACGCCGTTGCACAACTTGGACCCAAAATGATGAAGTATGTTAGCACCCAAACATCTTCCTTTTCTGCTGAGATAAATAGAATAGGAGTGACTTTTAAAATGCTTTGCTCTTTGAAACACAATAAGCAGGCTCCAGCCAAAAGAAACTATATCGTCTCTCCCAGTCTGGAGGCAGACAGGCTGGAAATATTCCAGAAAGATTTTGGGGGTGTCCTTGAAGCTCCCCGTAAGAAAAGAAATGGTTTGAGAAAGGTCTCTCCAATGAGCAGACTGCAAAGAGAGAGCAAAACATGTTTGAATTCCAAGCTCAGGGGAGAATTCTGTCACGGAACCAGGTCCCCGTGCTTCTGGCCCTGTCGCCCCACATTGTCTCCAAAGCAGACAATGCTTTCCTGGCCCTCTGGCTTCAAAGATAACCTTCATGGTGAAAATCAATAGCAATAACTCAGTCCTTGGTTCAGAATAAAGCAGGAGCCCTGGCCCTAAGACGAGGTCCCCTGTTGAGGTCAACGGGACGCTGACACAGAAACCTCATTTTTTCCTCACAATCATGTTAACATTTGTAATCGCTGCCCTCTTGGCACTTAGGCAGGAATCCAACCCAATGCTGAAGACAGATATGGGTGCAGTCCTGCCTTTCTCTGGAGAGCGGGGGGGCGCCCCCCCCCCCCCCCCACCGAGAGGAGGCAGGCACTCCAGTGTCGTCTCCGACAGAGCCCCCTCAGTGGCGGGGCCACCACCATGATCCTGGGGCAAAGAAGTCCAATGACGAAGAGCACATGTGGTAGGACTGTGTTTCTGAGCCCTGTTTCTAAAAGGCACATTTACAGAGACAGATTTCAGGGGTGGAAGTGGGGACTCAGAGACCTGGGAGGGAGAGACAGCAACGTTCTCAAACTGGATGGAGGCAATGGTCACACAATTCCAATATTGTACTCCAATATACTGAACTGCACACTTAAAACAGGCTGATGTTATGATATTAGACCTCGGGAAGACTATAAAAAGCATGTGCATTCATTAATGATAGGAGAAACAAGTTAAAAAAAGAGAATATCAGATATGAAATAATGGGCTCCTAATTTACTTTAAATATACTTGCTAGCCATAAAAGCAATAAAAGAGAGAAACATACCAGACAATTTATAGTCATTATTTTCTATATAATGAAATTATGGGTGATATTGTCACTTCATACTTTCTATGTGTTCCAGATTTTGATCATCAACATGCATCGCTTTTGTGACTAAGAAATGAAACCGCTGGGGCGCCTGTGTGGCCCAGTCAATTGGACCACCAACCCTAAGTTTTGGCTCAGGTCATGGTCTTGGGGTCACGGGATGGAGCCCTGTGATGGGCTCCGTGCCCAGGGTGGAGTCTGCCTGAGAGTCTCTCCCTCTCCCTCTGCCTCAGCCCACGCTCATGTGTGCACTCTCTCTAAAATAAAATAAGCAAAACTGTTACTCAGCAATCTTCCTGTGAAGTAATTATACATAATGGCACAAGTTGATAGCCATGTTTGAGAAGACTCCACTCCCAGCCATAGACACAGAGCGGATTCCTAACTCCAGGCTGCTGCTGAAATTTAAGGACCTGAAAGGGTTAAGGCCTCTCTTTTCAACTGAGCACATCATCTCCTCAGTGGGTCTTCTATGGGTGTTCCCAGAGGGGGTCAGCACAGGGGAAAGCAAACATTAATTGTCACACATTGCATATGCATTCACGAGCTCCCTGTTAACACACTGGAACAAATTTCAACGTGTTCAATTCAATTAAATATGGACGAGAGTAGCTGGAATGACATTAGCAAGCAGAAGCCCCGAGGTGCCCATCACCAACCCAGAACAGAGCCTATTTGTACGAACGCCTTTTTTCCCCCCACGAGAAGGGCTCTTTATTTTCTAGGAATACACAGTCTTACTGGAACAGAGGATTTACTAGCCCCAACTAATGATTTCCTATCCTTCAGAATTAATATCACACACTGGATCTCCAGGTACTTTGCTGATACAAAATTTTCTAAAAACTATAAATACTTGGTACCATGCTAACACAGGCATTTCTCCACCACAGGTGGTAAGCTTGAGGGCAAGGTCAGCTGAGGCCATTCCTACAATGTGCCAGTCTGAATTATCCTGAACTGAGGCTAACGGTATGTTTTCTTGACACGGCCCAGTAGGAAATCTGGATGGTGGAATCCTCAGCCTGCCAGCATTTTTCCAAGAACCACTCCTCTGCCTGTCATAGGGATGAGCCCCGCAGCTTCGTCTGCACTACAGAACCCACTCCCCCACCTCAGATCCCTGCTGCTGGGGCTATGGGCAGACCTCTGATCCAAGTATCCTCTCTCCTGACATGAGAACTGCGATTAGCCATACTATTGCTCTCTCCTGGTCCTTGGAAATATGGATCTATGCGTTCTGGGGCTCTGGGGCAGCCTTTTCCCACCCATGCACCTGGCGATGCTGGCAAGCCAGGTCGGGAGAGAACAGGGTGGAAGAGAGCACAGAGAGCACAGATGGAAGAGACTGACAGTGGAATTCTGGATCCCCAACTGTCCACCAGTCCCTGTGAAGGCAGTCCTCGGGATGTGTATACCACCTCGTGCCCATCCTGATGACTCCTTCTTTTGGCTTGAACTGAGCTTGAGTTTTCGTGAGTCACATCCAAGGGAACCTTAGCAGAGCTACAAAATACGTGCCTCTCTGAGAACAGCAAACACTTCTCAGGACTCTCCATTCAGAGGCATTAGCAAAGGTATGGCCAGAGGAATACAATGCTTTCCTTCCCCGGAAGGAGGTCCAGAGACCAAGTCCAAGTTCCTAAGGAAAGGGCTCCAGTGGCAGGTGTCCAGGCTGGAAGCTCAGTGGATCCTCCAGAGGGATCGAGTTACTCAGTGGATCAAAGGGAAAACTCCCCATGAGTAGGAACCATGGACAGTACCCGCCTTGCTCCCCACTCTATCCCACACACCTAGAACACTGTCTGGTGCTTAGCGGGGGCTCAACTTGTCCCCACTGAATTAACTAGTGGATGCCTCAATACTTACCATCAACTTTTTGCTAAAGTCCTTTTCAAACACAGGTTTAAGAAGTTCCATATACCAATATGGAAGTAGGAAAGTGCAGGGTCTGTCCAAGGACAGGGGAAAGCCCCATTTGGTGCCAACACCAAGCATACTTGCAGAGCCACAGATTGTGACAACAAGAGAGAGAGCCCTGAGTATCAAGCTAAAGAAAGAGACTTATAGAAGTCCTGCCTGCAGGTCAGCCCAGACCACAGTTAACATTGCTAGGGACCAAACCACATTCCCCATGCGCTTCCTAAATTTCCCACTTGTACTCTGTCATGTCACTTTACTTTCTCAATGTTCCTACTTACCCCTACGACTTGGTAGCATCCTCCTTCCAAACCAGTACTGTGAATATCCCCAATCTGGTAACCCTGCATTTTCAGACTCCCTAGCCTCCTCCACCTCTGGACAGGCCGGCCACAGGCACCATCTGACCGATCAAGAGACACCAAAGCAGCTTCAACTAACACCCCACTGAAGTCCAAGTATCAATTCACACGAAGACCAACCACTCAATTCTTTCCATTTTCCCAACAGCACGTAGATACCCACATGTATACAAATGTACATATGTGCTCATGCACGCACACACCCAAACTCAGTCGAAAAGTGCTCTGAATTCTGGCCCTCTTGAATGCAGACACTTCTGCTACTTTGGTCTAGCAAGAAACATTCCTAAATATCCAATTATCTTTCAAATAAGTATGTCTATAGGCGAGAATATGAGATTTGTCGACAGGAGGAGTTGCCAGTAGACCAGAGTAATTCCTCACCGTCGCGTCCCCCCACCACACCTAAAGTAACCACGTGACCTTGCGGGGCACTCCATCTCCCAGAGTCTGTTTCTCCATCGTAAACTGGGACTAACAATACTCTCTTCAAGTGTAATTTCAAAGACTAATTCAGAGAACACTCATCGAAGTGTTTAGCAGTGGCTACCCAACGGTAAGACCCCAACAAATGGGAGTCGTGATCCCTTCTTCTGGTGTTATGAAGTGAACATTGTTAGGTCAGTGTAAGCACATGATCAGGCCACAAGTACATACCTACTTCTGGAATCTGATCAGAAATGGAGCCCCTTCCTCTAGCAATGCCAGAGCCTAGCCAGCAACCCGGGGGCCAAGGAAAGCTAGCAGTACGGGAAGCGAATGGGGTTCACATCATGCCGCAAGCATTCATCTCCCCTTTTATGTGTGCCTTTGGGGAACGAGCTCTCCCCCACATTTAGTTCTTAGCTTTGAATCAAACTCCACCCCAGCTCCAGGAGATGGAGCATTTGATCCAGACCGAAGCACATCAATGTACTCCATTTTCCTGGCCACAGTGACTGGTTCATGGATGGACGCCATGTTGAAATCAGAGGCAATGCAATGCAATGCAATGAGGCATTTGCCAGGATGGCTGGAAGACATTTTCTATTCAATGTACATGTGTGAGGCTGGAAGCTGCTGCCACCACACGCCCCCACTCCCTCCACAGGGATACTACCCGCCTGAGAACAGAGCGGGTACACAGACAACATGTCAGAGACGGGAAGTGGGAATCCAGGCTGTAATGACCTCTACGAGCCCCTACATCCAGCTCAATCTCAAGTCAGAAATACCTCTGGAATTCTTGGTTGTGTCTTAGAGATCTTTTCTTCCCCTTCCATCAATCTGAAATCAGAACAGTGTCTCGAGCCACTGGGACAATCCTAAGTAATGCACGGAGTCAGAGTGTTTGGGGCTGATTAGAGGTAGGGAGTGGGCATAGGTGTCCAGATTATGCTTGCTAAGCTCAGATTCACTTTGGACTGTGGAAAAGAGGTCCTCAAGAAGTGGGCACACTGGGAAAACAGCAAATCCAAAAGCCATGGGATGCATGCTGCTCAGCTGAAAGGGCACGCCAGCCTGAGCACCTGAGGTCTGCCCGTGGGGTCAACCCAGGCCCAGCAGAGCCTCTGACCTCCCGTCTGCCCCATCCCTCCATGTGGCAGGAACTATGGCATGGACAAGGGTCATGCTCCCTGGAGCACACAGTGTCAAAGCCCCTCATAAATTCTACTTTACTAAGGCAACAAAACAAAACGACTCTTGGTTAAGACACACATAAGAGAAGCTGGGCAGCCAAGGGAATCTCGATCTCCAGCTGTCTTCCCTGAATGAGATCCCGATCCTGGATTGTCGCAAGGACTTTGGGGACACTTCGGACGATAGGCGTGCCTCCACCACACGCTGGTCACAGGTCTATTCAGACATCGCAGCCGCTTGAATTCTTGATGATCTCTGCCAGCCAGCACCCACAGTCACCCCAGATCCTTACTGAAGCCTGGGGAAGGATCCTTACCAAGAGGCAATGCAGGGAACGGTCAGTGCCACGCCATGGAGGCAAACCAGCACCGCATCCCTGACTCGGCTACTTCCTAATGAGGACCTATCGCAAGTCACTCCAGCTCTTTGAGCCTTGACAGTGGTAGCTGTAAATGGAGGCTAATAATTTGACTCTCTCACCAGGCAGTCCTGAGGCTGGAACGAGAGGAACTCAATGGCTGGGTGGGTAGGAGGTCTTCACTCAGTTCTGTAAGACAGAGGCCAGAGCGGCTGAGTGACTTGTGCCAGGTCCTAGAGCCCCTAACTGTGGGGTGTGTGGCTTGCATCCAGGTCTGACCTCAGAGCCCTGGTCTCCCTTCTTTGTACCTGCAAGGCTGGACCCATGACTGACAGTCAGCGCGCTGGAGCACGTGTGTGACAACCCCCTCTCCGAACGTCCCTGCTGACGCAGGTGCCCTCTCAGTGAGCCTGCGTTCGCCTCGAGCGGGTCAACTTCAAGTGTTACGTTCTGCACAGACTTTGCAGAAACTTAATGCTCTGGGAGGCAGGGTCTCAGAGATGAGAAGCAAGTCCTGTCTTTTTCTAGTGTGTGTGTCTGCTTGGGGTGCCTGGCAGGCCCATTATAAATGGAGCTGTGTTTTCAGGTCAGCTCAGAATAAACAAACCTGTTCCCACAGACTTCTCTCTTCCTAAGTGTCAAGAAGCCCCAGTAATCGAATAGGTGTGTCACCAGACAAAGGACATTAGGATGCTGCCAGGAAGGCGGCTTAGGCATGAGGGGTGCGATCATTAGGTCTCAGGGTGGCGAAAACAAAACAAACCAAACAAACAAACAAACAAGACCATTGCAAAAGAGAAAAATGAAACACAGCCCTCTCTGGATTTCGAGGTTGTATCTACGAGCACAGAAGACATTTCTACAAACTACTTGAGGTTCACAGAACTATCTGATTGTTAAAACAAACCTTCTCGGGGTGCCTGGGTGGCTCAGTGGGTTAAAGCCTCTGCCTTCAGCTCAGGTCATGATCCCAGGGTCCTGGGATCGAGCCCCACATCGGGCTCTCTGCTCAGCAGGGAGCCTGCTTCCTCCTCTCTCTCTGCCTGCCTCTCTGCCTACTTGTGATCTCTGTCAAATAAACAAATGAAATCTTAAAAAACAAAAACAAAAAACCGTTTAGTCATTGGTTCCATACATTTTCATTGAGCTGCTGTGTGCCGGGCCCAGTGGCAGACCATCCCAATCCCAGCCCCCAAAGAGCCAGGCTTGGGGTCTCGGGCTGGCAGTGCAACCGGTACCTCTCAGGGAGCTGGATCCCCTGCCCAGGGCTCAACAAAGGTTTGCCAACACTTCATTCTTACGGTGATGTGGTAACAACTCGTCTCGGGAGAAAATCATTTCAGGGAGCCACATCTCTAAGAACGTGTTCCTTCTAATAAGGTGTCAAGGGAAGCAAACAAAAAGCGTTTGTGGCCCAATTAGTGGAGAATGCCTGTTTTTAAAACTGGACCCCAGTTTCTCCAGTACAGGCTTTCTCCCATCCTTCACCTTGCAAAGGTGCTTAGCCAGACACTCCAGGAGAGCCAAGGCCGCAGCATGAGGGCACATGGAATTGGTCCAACCCCAGGAGGTGAGCGCAAGTTTGTCAGTATGTGTGTGATCAACTCTTTCCTGTAGAAGATTCTGGGGGACCCGTGTCCCACTGAAAGCTCTTCAGAGACACTACGATCAAAGACGGCAGGAAAATCCGGCATGACCATGTCCTTTCCTCACCTCGTATCCCATGTTCCCGACAGGCCCACATTTACTCCTATGTTTCTCTCAGAACAAGCATTTCTTTCCACAGAAGAAAAATACAATTTAGAATCTGAAAGCCACTGTGTTCCTTCCATCACTAAGAATTGTCGTGTCCTGGGCACTTCTTTCAGCTTGCCCCACAGAGCTGACCCCCGTGAATAAATAAAAGCGTAGGTCAGAAATTCAGGGAGTGGTCCAGCCAATCTCTATGGCATCTGCTGAGGGTGGTCCTAACCGTCCCCTCAAGAGGCCTTTTCAGGATCTCCTTCCCACCCATCCAGGATCAGATAAAGTGAACTTTCGGTGAAGCTGGGCTGGCAGAAGGGTTGACGCCCAGTGTTGGAGGACAGAGATGTATGGTCTCCGGGTGGGAAGAAGAACCTCACCGATTATTGACAGCAACGAAAAATGCTTGGTTCAGACCAGCAAGAGCAGGAGGAAATGGAAGTCACTTGGCTATTCACAGACAAGGATGTGTGGCCAAGGAAGCCGCCAGAGGACCTTCCCCCTTGGCAACACTGGGAAGTAGAAGTCTCTTTTATCAGCTCTTGTCTCCAAGTTGTGTGCTGTTTTCATTCTTCCTGGGTTTCTGTTCCATTCTTTGTTCTTACCGGCCCTCTGGGGAGCGCAGTATCTACATTCCCCTTTCCCAGCAAAATCTCATCTCTGAAAATGAGCTGAAATTCATTCACACCAAAACGTAATGACTAGCACTAGATGAATGATTTCATGCTGGATCAAGCACTGAAGCAAAAGAACAGCATTCCTGAAACAGGCTTTTAGCCATCTTGGAGCTGGTGGGGGAGTCTCTGAACGGAAGGCCTTTGGTTACAGTCCAAGACCATCCAAGCTGTCTCCCCAACATCCCCCCGCCCCCGCCCGCCGAAGATACGACAGGAGCACAGGCACCGAGGTGGGAGGTGGGCTGGGGGGATGGGAGGGCTGGCCACACCTCCTCCAGGTCAAACTTCAGTGTGCAGGCTGATGCAGAGATTGGCCATATCCACAGTCCCTCAGGAGGGGATGATGAGTTGACATGGGGAAGCAGAATGAGATCAGAAATTCCATGGCATTTCCTTCTCCCTCCCCCCACCCCTGCTCAGGACCCTCTTGTCCAGGCTCACCCACATCAGAAGAGGTGCAGAAGCCATGTCCCTTCTCTGCACAAGAGCCGCACAACGGAGCAGCTGTAAGTGCCTTGGAGAAGTCCAAGCTCAGCGCTCCCATTCAACAGTGGAAGAAACGAGGCCCAGAGGGCAGGAGCTTCCCTAGGGTCCCTCAGAGGACTGGTGGGAGAGCCTTAAAAAAACAGCTTGTTGCTTCCAACGCAGTCGCCTGCCTCTATACAAATCCCTTATCACAACCTGGGAGGGTTGTGGCTCTCAGACCTAGTGGGTGACACAGTACACAGACTCACACAGACCCTCTTTAGGGCCAATCCCATCCCAACCCTCTGTTTTTAGAGAAGTAAGTCAAGGCCTTCTGCAATATTCATGCATTCATCCTGTCACAGGTTCTCTGGTGTCTTGCTGACTAGACCCTCTGTCCCAGTGTGAAGAGACCAGAAGCCTTGCCTATCAGTGCTATCAGGACAAGGGAGGTGCTCTCCCCAGTTAACTCATTCTCACTGGAGGTGTTAAGTCCAAGTGTTCCCCTCCAGACTTCCCAGGTGCTCACCCGAGATTAATTCAGCTCTATCCCACAGAACAAGCAACATCCATTTAACCAAAATGTGCCCCACACGGATGCCCATTGCATTCTCTTCCCCATTCCCAGTCTTGTTTGTCCTACTTTTAAAAGAGGTGTTTACTATACAGAATTCGATTTCACACAATAAACATCCCTTTTACCTAACTGGAAAAGCTGACAGAAGATAGTTACTTTAAAGAATCTCGAAGAAATGATGCTTGCCCCATCCCCGTCTCTGGGGCTCCTATGCACCGGCAGGATGAAGTGGACACGGTATGTGGGGGGCCTCCATGGGGGTGTTCAGATGCCCCAGTTCAAGTGCTGGGAGTCCCGAACGGCACCCATACTTCACGATTCTCCCCTAGGACTATGTAAAAATCAAAACCCAGGTCATAGGGCTAGCTGTATTTTCTACGACCCGTCAGAAGTCACTGCACGTTTGCATCAGTGACCTCACATCATGACAGCTGACACATCTTAGCTTTTAGTGACCCTGCGCTCTGTACTGTCACTGAAATGGGCTGGATGTTCACGACACACTTCAGATCAGTGGTGCTTAAGTGGGGGCAATTCTGCCCACCAGGGGACACTGGCAGTGTCTGGGGACAATTTGGACTGTCACCAATGGAAGGGGAGGCGCTACTGACATTTAGTGGGTAGAGGCCAGGGATGCAGCTAAACATCTGCCCCTGCACAGGAGAGCTCCTCACACAAAGTATCTCCCCACAGGGACCGAACAGTCTATCGTGCCGAGGTTCAGAAACCCTGACGCAGACCAGTTGGCAAATGACACTGGGCATAAGGTTTACACGAAGGATTTACTATAAATACAGGTTTCTGTATCCCAATCCCAGAGATTCTATTTCAGCTGAAGTGGGAGTTTGATTTTCCACCACCCCCTACACAAAGACCTCTCTGCCTACCCAATAACTGGTTTCCATATTATTTCCTCAAAACCACAGCCCTGCAATTCCAGGAGCTGCCACCAGGGAGCACTGCTGTTAGCTTGGGTAACATACCTACCAAGTTCCCAGGCAGTTTCACGCAACCACAGCAGCTCTATTTCCCCACAAAAACATAACCACGGTTAAGTGCCAACACAAACTGAATTCAGAAACAGAATAAATCCACATAATATAGTGCAACATTTTAAAGAAATGCAAATACCATACACTGGGGACACCCTGCTAACATATAATCACCTCTGCCTAATTTAACTTCCACTCAATCTTCTAGAACCCAGTGACTTCAGAGCTGGTAAAACCAAAGGCATCCAGTCCTCGAGCCCCGGTTTAACTAACCAGGTCACAGAGCTGGTTTCTAGAGTTCGTTACTTGCCAGGCGGTGCCCAGTGGCACGTCAGGGAACAGAACTCTTTCCCACTTATGGTCTTTTACCTTTCTGCCTAAATATGCCCACAAAGGTGGGCATTACCTGGATCCCAGAGCCCAGGCTTATGCACCCTTGGCTTTGTCCTAAGAATCACATGGGGCTTGGTGGGAACATAGGTCCTATCCCTGAAGAACCCTTGCGGTAGGTCTGGAGCAGGACTGAGAATCTACTTGAGTGAACACTAGGCTAGGTGGTTCTTCAGCTGTGGGTCCCTTCCAAACTCTTCCAAAATGTGGTCCCTGTGAGACTCAAATGGGCACCATTCTAGATCGGACCATTCTAGATGTCCACTGCAGTGGGAATGTGCGTTTTAACAACCTCCTGAACGATTCTTTTGCATATTAACGTTGAGAACCCTTGCACCTGAGGTCACTCCCTGTCTTATGGAAGCATTGTCTTCATCTCTAACAAGGATGAGGGGTTGCTGGATAAATACAAAGCTATTAACATTGTTGCAAGCACTCCACCAGATGCTGCGGGCATCTGGCTTGTTAGCATTCATCTCGGCCTCATCTAGTTCTCACAAACCTGTGTGAAAGGGATTGTCACCGCCATTTTATCACTTTTTTTTTTTTTTTTTTTTTTTTTTTTTTAAGGAAACAGACCTGGGAAGCTAAGTAGCTACCCAAGGCCTTGGGGCTAGAGTGTGGCAGAGCCAGGATTCAAACTTAAGTCTGTTCCATGAAAAGCCCCTTTCTTCATTTAGACAGGCAAGGGGCAATATTAGTAAGGCCTGGATTTTCCATCTTCCACCAAATTCTTTCAGGCTTCCTCTCCTAGGAGCATAGCAGAATAGACCCCAAGAGTAAAAAGCGCAGGAAGGCTGGGAGCCTGCATTTCCCCCACGGTCTCTTTTAGCCCACGGATCCAGGGACCTGTAGGCCTGAGCCACAGAGTGAGCAGAAACCCTCTCCCCTCTTCACTCAGCCTCTCCCTCCACAGTCCTTCTCCCTAATGGCTAATTTGAATGGACAAGATTTATTTGACTTAACTCTGCATTGTTTGACCCCAACCTGCTTCCAGCTTCAAGTCCCAAATCAAAAGGCAGGAAGCAGGACCGGGGAGGAGAGAAAGACTGAGATAATCAGCTCTTGATTAACGCTGAGCTGCCAACACACCACCCCAGCCAATGCCACAGGGAGGGCTGGAGGGCTGTGGGGAGGAATGCAGATGAGACAGTGGCTGTGAACGCACCACGGCCTGGTGAAGCGCCATACAGATAGGCCTTATCACTCACATCACAGACACATAAACAGGGAAACACAGCTTTTTCCAGCCAGTTCTCTTCTGAGAGTCACATTCTGCAGCTGAAGAAGGGCAAGCTCTCACACGAACTGGGTCCCAGCTCGGCAAGAGGACCCCAGGTAGTCCTGAGTGCCGGGCTCTGTGCAGGCAATATAATGAAAACAAAACAAAACAAAAGTACAAGGCAGGGCCCTGCACTCAAAAGGTTGATGATCTGGGAGAGAGGAGAAAAGAGAAATACCCCAGCCCCGAGTACACGGGCCTGGTGGGACAGTCTACAGGAGGGGAGAGTGAGAAGCGGCACCCAGACCTTCCACTGGGCCCCCAGCACATGGCACCTGCTGCGGCTGCTCTCCTGACTCTTCCCTCCCCACATTCCTGCCCTTCCAGTTCTGCCTGCCAGCCTGTCTCAAAGGCTTCCACTCTTGCCCTCCCACTGCCCCACCCCAGTGCCAGCACCCTCAGTGGCTGCATGGGGGTGCTCAGCCCTGCCCCAACTCATCCCCCACATGGTAGTGAAAGAGATTTTGCAACTACCCAGCATGTTTTTAAATCCAATCCTATTTAAATACCTCAAGGGCTCCTTGTAACTCGCTGGGGAAAAGTCAAAGTCCTTGTTAGTGGGCCTGGAGCCCTCCTTTAGCTCACAGCTGATCTCTGGCCCTCCTGTAGTGCTCTGAGCTCCAGCCACAAAGCTGGTCAGTCCAACAGGCCCTAATCCCTCCCTGCAGGGGTTAAGCACAGGTGGCTCTCTGGGGCCTGAAAACACCAGCACTCACCCCATGCTGTGTTCCTTTAGGATTTCAGCTGAAACCAGCGTTTCCTTCCCCAGGGCACCACCTCCTGACATTCTAGCAGGGGCACAACCTGCTCCACCCCCCAAGAATGCGCTCCAGGTTTCACATCCTAATATGACGACCTGCTCCACAGGTATTTCACAGAAATCGGCATCACCCAGTGATCTTGTTAAAACTGACTCAGTCTGGAGTGGGGAGCTTGATGCCATCCCTCTAACCGGCTCCCCAACGGAGGCCAGCCGATGCTTCCCAGCTGCAGACCCCGATGGCTGTACCCTGGGGCGGGCAGGGCCATGCTCATCATGGTCACCAACCATCCCTGGCACCAAGCCCAAACCTAGCACATGTGATCATTCAATAAACTTCTACAGAATGAATACAGGAGGAGGGCAGAGGGGTAGAATGGAGACACTCAGGAAACTCACGGTTCAGATAACAGTTCCATTAGGGCCTCAGGAGATGAGAACACTGACCAGGTCCACAAAATTCACAGTGTCCCCTACAGATCAGACCTTCCAGATGAACATGTAAGTATCCGTTTAGAAGGCTGGCAATTTGTGTGAATTCAATCCAGAGAGCAAGTACAAGACCAACACAGAACATCCGAACTTGGGTGACTGTGTGCCCTTTACCAAAGCTACACAAATTGCTCCTTGCCGCAGTCTCAGACAGGGGGCCATAGCGCCTGGGCCTAACTGTGAATTATTAATGTGAAAGATTTGCATGTGCTTTTTATGATTATGGCCGACTTTGATGTCTTTGTGCCCTGCTTAGGACTTCTACACACAACCGTAATTTCTTTACCAAGGGGAGGAAAAAAAAAAAAAAAAGAAAGAAAGAAACAATTTGCATAGGCCAAGTACAGGAAATGTGTTGAAGTGCTTTCAGTATAAAATGAAATTGCAACAATTATATTGCTCCTCGGTTGCCAAGGATAATGCGGATGCTCGGAAAGGACAGAGCACGGGGACTTGTTTAAATCACCGTTGCGAGAAAAGGAGCACAACATCTCTTTGGAAGCTTGACTCTTAATTCTGCAGACCAGTGATTTCAATATCACTGAATGGGGAAAAAAAACGGAGGCAAAGCATTTGGAGGAACTTCAATAACCCGCTGCAAATCAATGCCACACTCTAACACGGCCCTCCCCGTCCTAAGCCTTCCAAAGCAGCGGGTCCAACTTGCAAGATTCCTTACAAAGATCACATTGTGCGACTCAACACACCGATGCGAGTTGGACACAATGAAGAAGAGGAGGCTGAAAAGAGAACTTGTAGGTAAGTCTCCCAAGTCAAAAATCGATATTTCTCTGAAGAATAGGGCGGCAGGCATGCGGCCAAGATCTTATTTACATACACGTGGCTCTCCGTCCAGGCCTGCCCCTTGGCTGAAAGAAGGCATCAATAGCTTCTCTCGGGAAACCTGCAGTACACAGGGACTGGCCGGAGATAAAAGATAGTTGGGGTTTGTAGCTCTTTCCAATTCCAGTTCTGCATATCTTCAGGATAATCTCTACTATTGCCAGTACTTGAGGGCATCTCTTTAAGGAGTCTATGGTACGGAGTACCTGGTTCTAGCCAGCCCAGTTTTGGGGGCCAAGAAGTCAGGTTTCTGGCTTGGGCAAGTAGAGAGATGGGGGAGCCGTTCACAGAGACCAAGACTCTAGGAGGAAGAAGTCAGCGGTGAGGATGGTGTAAGGGAGAGCGCTGGCGTCCTCAGGCTGCTGGAAACACGACCACAAGCCCAGGCAGCTGAAACAACAGAAATGGATCTCCTCACAGTTCCAGAGCTGGAAATCCGAATGAAGGCACTGGCAGTGTTGGTCCCTTCCCAGGGCTGTGAGGGGAAAACCCGTCCCGGGCCTCTCTCCTAGCGTCCCATGGTTTTAATAGCAATCTTGGCATTCCTTGGCTTGAAGAGTGACAGCCCCAATCCGGACCTTCACCTTCACATGACCTTCTCCCTGTGTGCCTTCATATGATCTCCCATCTGTGCATATCTATTTCTCTGGCCCATTTGACTCTTTTCCTAAGGACACCAGTCATATTGGTTTAGCCCTCCACTACCAATGATCTCACTTTAACTTGATTACCTCTAGAAAGACCCTATTTGCAAATAAGCTCCCATTCTTCAGTAGGAAGTGTTAGGACTTCAATGCATCGTTTGGGAGGGATGCAATGCATCCTTGAACAAAGAAGCCCAACTCTCAGCTTGATGAGGGTGAGCCAGCTGTGCATGCATGGACCCTGAGATCAGAAGGCAAATTTGCACCTGGGACAGAGCGTTGAGAGATGTAAGTTTATACCTTTGTAACCCATTTATCTGCTCAAACAGGAATAGGTATTGGAAGGTTGGGCACTGAGTGAGAATGGCATGGCTGAAGCCACAGATAGGGGAGTGCCCCCAAGAGAAGTTCTAGTGCTTTGTAAAGAAGGGCTGCTAAGAAGAGAACCTTGAAACATCAGCGCCGCAGAGGCAGATGAGAGAAGAGGGGCTCGCGGAAGAGTCTGAGAAGGGCTGCCAACAAGGGGGAAAGACCCAGAAGGGCAACATCGCTGACACAAGGGAAATGGTCAGGAGGCAGGTCACCGCTTCCATGAAGGACTCCAAGGTGTCCGTCACTCTATCACAAACTACCCAAAACTTAGCGGCTTAAAATACCTGCCGTTGGTCCTCTCTCACGGTTCCTTGGGTCAGGAATGCAGATGGGGTTTAGCTGAGCAATGCTTCTGCACCACATGGTGTCAACCCCCGTCATTTGGTGGTATTCATGTCAGGGAGGGATTGTCTGGAGGGATTCCAATACTGCTTCCTTCACAGGTCTGGAACCCCAGAGGTAGAGGGGAGGAGATGGCTGGATTCAGCTGCCACTGTGAGGCAGGGCGCCCACTCGGGCCACTCAGACACAAGGTCTCAGGGGCAGAGTGGAGGGGCAGGCTGTCCCCGGTCCATACTCTTCTACCCTCCCCGTCTTAGCAGAAGCAATCTTCAGCTGCAAAATAGACAGTGTAGAACTTCTTGTAGAAAAAGCTTGAAAAAGTGTCATCGAATGTAGAAAAGGAAGTGTTCTTACAATAATAATAATAATAATAATAATAATAAAAGAAAATTTAATGAAATAATCCAAGGAAAACACTCAGCCCAGAGTCTGGCAAGTGCTAATCATCCATTATATGGGCGCTATGACTTAATCAGTTCTACAAGGCTTGTTACGAAAAGCAATAAACACATTCATTTCCCTCTCCCTGGAGGCATGGTAGCAGCTATTTTTATAAACTAGCATTATCTTACGTCAGGGATGGGTTGTGCATAAAGAGATTAAGTCTGATCAAATTCAAAAATGAAAAAGCTTTAAAAGTGGTTAAGACTAGATAGATAGATGGATAGATAGGAAGCTAACCCTTAAAGAAAATCTGCAATTCTAAGTTAATGAGAAGATGCAACACTCTCCCTGAAAAGGGTTTTACTAAGAAATTACTGTGCTACTGGGTGCATTGGAGGTAAGACATGAAGTTACTTAGGCATGCCTGGTATTCACAGCATCCATATTACTCATACATGTATTAAACATATCGGTTTGAAATGTTATTCAAGGGGCGCCTGGGTGGCTCAGTCAGTTAAGCGTCTGCCTTCAGCTCAGGTCATGATCCCGGGGTCCTGGGATCAAGCCCTTCATCGGGCTCCCTGCTCACTGGGGAACCTGCTTCTCCCTCTCCCACTACCCTGCTTCTGTTTCCTCTTGCTGTGTCTCTCTCAGTCAAATAAATAAAATCTTTTAAAAAATAAAATAAAATGTTACTCAACTCAGTTGCATGTTTTACGTTTAAATATAGTTGACCCTATTTTACATGGTTAAATGTCAAATATTTTCAAAAATCAGGAGAAATGATATATAGAACTTGGCATCCAAGTGGGCACAAGAGTACCACTGCCCTAAGAGCATTCAGTGAGATCAGCTGGCAGGCCATCTGGCTGGGACATGTATCAAGAAGCACACTCCCCAATGACTTGCCCATGAAGAACTGGTTTCATTGTAGGTCAGGACAAGCCAGTTCCATCAGGATCCAGTTAAGTGCAGGCGGTCACATTTTCCAACCAGGACTCAGCAGCAGGGTCAGCAGGTGGACATTAGATGTCCCAGGAAACAGGTTGAAGCACAACCCTGACCCATCAAGGACCACAACACTTGAGAGGTCCCCAGAGTGGAAAGTGTCTGGATGAAGACGAGAGCATCAGAGAAGCAGGATGCTGGGACATAGCAGGATGGCCAGGAAAGGGAGGAAATCTGGGATGGAGTCCCACCTCCCAGCAGAGCAGATAGGCTGCAGAAAGATCTGAGTCTGCTCACCGACACTGTCGCTCATGGGCCCGGGGCTGCGGCAAGGTGCTCAGCCTCTCAGTCTCCTCACTGATCAAATGTACTCACGACGCATCCGTCTCATGAGATTGCACCAGCAGGCTGGTCTCTGGGCGCTACCCTCTATGGGAGGTATTCTCATGGTCACCGGCCTTGTGTTTGATTCCAGTGGTCTTCTTTAAAACCTGACAGGAGAATCCCAACCTGGGATTGGGATTGAACCAGATTGGGCCAGAACCCAGCTTGAGAAGGATCATGTTCTCCATTCCCGGAAAGGAAGAAATGCCTGCATCTTACCCTCCATGCCTTCCCAGTCCTGCATCACTACCACTAGCCTCTTGCAAAAAGGCCAGACACCCAGGGCTGTGAATGCAGAGCCCATTTCAAGTGCAGATCCCAGTGGATGGCAGGAAGTTCACATACACTGCCACGATCCTATGGAGATAAAACGTGTCCCCAGCATGTGTCAGCTCCCTTTTTTTTTTTTTCCTTAAGATTTATTTTGAGAGAGAAAGAACATAAGAAGGGAGAGTGGCAGAGAGAGGGGGAGAGACAAAATCTCAGGCAGACTCCACGCTGAGCGCAGAGCCCAACACAAGGCTGATCTCAGGACCCTGAGGTCATGACCTGAGCTGAAACCAAGAGCCAGACACTTATCCAACTGAGCCACCCGGATGCCCCGTCACGTACCCTTTAAAAGCAACACATATGAAACACTAAAAAGGACACACGATTTTATCATGTGGGGCAGAATAGCCACACACTCTGATCTAAGTGGGGCCCCGTGAAACCAAAACTATATGACAGCTATGGAACAACATTAATCCTAACGCAGCCTCTCAACAGCCTTACTTTCGAAAGCATAGCTGAGAACCTGAGTGAGAACCTTGTTTGAGGCTCTAAGAAGAGCTGGAGACCAGATAACAGCAAGGCCAGGCAGGGAGACATGACGGGCTCAGGCTCTGGAATCAGAAGGACTTACTGGCTGCATGACCTCCAATAAGTCTCTCAACTTCTCTGTGCCTTCTCTTTTCCTCATGAGTCAAATCCAGACTTGCCAGGTTGTTGAAAAGGTTTGAGAGAAAGTGGGAGAAATAATCAGGAAGACGAGCTGACGGAATGAAGAGCCCCAATGAATGTCAACTACTGTTATTGTTATCATGGTGCCAGTAAGTATTTTAATAGACTAGACTTTTTCTTCAAGGCACAGAACCCAATTCCATCTAAAAAGACATCTCTGTTAATCACTCATTAAATCTCCAGTGAGCCTCAGATGTAGTCAAACACTGGGGGAGAAAGACAACTCAGAGGTGTGCCATCTCACTTCAAGGTATCTATGACATCAGGCATGACTGCTACACCTGCTCCATTCTTGGACCCGTGAGGTGGAAAGAATTTTCTAAATGTTTCACCAATCTGTAATTCATCTTTTTATGTCCATGACTGGCTTCCTTACAGGGAAAGCCCCTGGAAGGACTGGACCATGTCTGTACAGGGCTAGGAGAGTGCCCAGGACAGCACGCACAGAAGGTCAGCAAGCAGTGGGGCAGGGAAGAGACAGGGATGGGTGGGCGGGGGTGGGGTGGGTGGGGAGACAGGCAAGTTAGAGATCCCCTGGAGAAGCAGCCATGTCCCATGCTGAGAGACACTGACAGGCTGGAGCCAAGAACAACTCCTCGGCGTTTGAAAAGGCAAATAAAATAACTTCCCTAGTTCAACATGAGGACAGAGAAAGGCAGAATGGGTGATTTTCCACTTGTGGGTGTCATGGGGCAGCATCCCCACATCCTCGCCGCTCTTCACACCCACACACACACCTGTGACTCTGAATTTGTGAATCCCCTACAAAAGCCCTCTGGAAGGCTGTTTTCCAGCACGTATGTGGCCAACAGCGTTGCAGTTCTGAAGCTATCAAACACCACTGCCATTGTGGTCAAGACACAGAAGACAGGCTGACGGAGGACAAACAGGAAATACAGAGCATTCTCCCAGAAGTGACACGGGATGAGAAGCGGATGCATCAGCTTCTGCCCAGCAAACCAGGGGGCAGCCCAATCACCAGGGGTTTCGCTGGCCTCACCACCGTCACCCAACAATGCAGCGGATGGCCTCCCTTTACACCTGAGAAACCAGTGTCTCTGATCAGATATGGCGGCCCCTTTGACAGACACCAATTATTCAGCCCAGTAGAATCCTGCACGCACGGACCAGTCCTTCCAGGGAGGTACCTGATGATCTGAGCAACAGAGACAGGAGCAAGGCACAAATCAAAGGTCCCCAGAACACAGCACACTCAGCAAGCTCAAGTTCATGCCCTCAAACTCCCTCCCACAGGGGAAGCCCAGCAGGGGGCAGCAGAGGCATTCCCCCTCCTCAGAGGTCTGTCCCAGGGCACTCTCCCTAGCAGCCCACCTTCCTCCATCCAGGTGGCTGACGGCTGCTGGCCAAGTGGCAAAGCTGAATGCCACGGCTCCCTGCCAACCTGTATGGCCAGCTTGACTTCTCGGCGTCTGTTACAGGTGCCTTGGGGGGTCCACTCTGAGGATCCCCCAAATCACGTACACACTTTAAAAAGCCTCAATGATGCTACCTCCAAGAAGCTCCTGTTTCAACCCTCGTCTTTGCACTCCACCGTCTTCACCCAAGTTCGGACCTAGAATAAGAGCACTAAAATCATATCTCCCTGACTCCAGCATCCTCTGCCTCCCAACGGCTCCCCAGGCTCAGGCTGAGGTGGGCCTCTGAAGCACTGTGGTGGGAAATCCAGGGCTTGGTTCCCCACTCGTCATCCCACTAAGCACAGATCCCTGGTCCTGGCCAGCACCTGTCTGGTCCCACACTTTCCTACCTACCTCCTCCACTCCAGCCAAAACCCCCATGCCCCTGCCAGGGCCCGCCCTCACCGGAGCTCCCCCTGCTCCCCAAGTGCTCCCTGGAGGAGGGCTTCCCTTGTGCTGCCCAGCTGTGTGCTCTGCTTCCCTCCCTCGCCTCCCCCAAATCTGAGCTCCCCAGAAGGAGGGCTAACTCTTCCTCACCCCCAAGCATGCTTCTCATGGTGCATTTGTACACACCATAGACTTTTTTTTTTTTTTTAAGATTTTATTTATTTATTTGTCAGAGAGAGAGAGAGAGAGCGAGAGTGAGCACAAGCAGATAGAGTGGCAGGCAGAGGCAGAGGGAGAAGCAGGCTCCCTGCCGAGCAAGGATCCCAATGTGGGACTCGATCCCAGGACTCTGGGATCATGACCTGAGCTGAAGGCAGCCGCTTAACCAACTGAGCCACCCAGGCGTCCCACACACCATAGACTTTTGATCAGGATTTGAACATACTGTCTAATCAATCAATAGAACATTAACGCTTACAGGGAGGGCCTGGGCAGCAACCACAGATAGCGGGTATCTTGCCTGTTGATGGATTTATTTTATACCTCCCCCAGCAGCCCCTAACCTTCGGAGAACAGAGGCCTCTCTGCCTGGTCCCTGGTGGACCCCAGCATGCAGGACAGGATCTGGCCCCTATGAGGTCCCTGGGAATATTTTGTGAATTGAATGATCTGCTTTCAACTCTCAGCTCTGCCACTTAACTGTGTCACTGTGAGTAAATGACTCACTCTACATCCTCATCCTCACCTTTGTAAAATGGGAGAACAGGACAGGGTCATCTCAGAGCGCTGTCATAGGGCGTCAGTGAAGCAGTTCCGGACAAGGGCTTATCATGCAGTTGGACAAGGTGGACGTCCGCAATGACCATGCAGGAGATGGGCTGGCATCACCCATGTCCCCACCTTCCAGTTTGCTTTAAAAATCTGGTCCATTCAGTGTACCTTTCAGTGTTTGGGACTGTCCCCAGCGGCCTCTGCACCCCTCCCTGGAAGCATCCCCGGTCCCCCTGTTTCCACTCCTTCCCTCAGCTCTGGACATACTCCACCCCCAAATGGGGTTCCGTACACCTCCTTCGTGGAGGATCCAGAACACCATGGGCTCCAAGGACCCTAGGCCAGGCTCTGGGACATCGCCCTCCTCGAGTACATCCTGCCAGGGAATCTCCCCTCTGGGAAAGCTGGGAGCCTGGAGGGAAGTTCTGTTCCCCCACCGTGACTCCTTCCACCGCTCTTCCCGGGAGGGAAGCTGCAGACTGCCAAGACCATGACTGGGGGTTCCTGGGCCCATGTGGCCTCAGCTCAGCCAAGTCAAAGAGCCCCAGGCTCTGGAACCTCCTTCCACCTGCTCTACCTCCCCGGTGCATGGGGGCGAGGCCACCCATCCTGTTCCTAACGCAGCCCCCATTTAACTTCTCAAGCCCACCACCACAAAGTCCACTGATTAACTGAGGTAAGCTGCCAACTAAGGTCCATTTATAATTTAAATCTGCACTGCATAATGCATAAGCTATCTTGTTATAAATTATTTACCCACAAATTGCCATCTGGACATTTAGGGAACTTGGGGGCACATTTAAAAGAGAAGTGGGCATTTGCCCAGTGTCATGTCAGAATGCAAAGAGTGCTGGCTGGGTTGATGTTGCTGCTGTTTTATTCGCCAGGAACCTGAGCAGATGGACTCCGTTTCCCTCTTGCTAAGACCGCTGGAGAGCTGCAGCAGTGTCCAGCCTGGGGCTGGGGGTGGCGGCGACTCAGCCCAACCCCTCCCCACCATGTTGCACTGTCACCACAGCTGGAGGGCACGGTTATCACATCAGTGGGTTTTGTCTCCCGAGAACACAAAGGGAAACCTCACCTAACTCCTGACCTGGGAATTAGCAGCATCTTTCCTCTCCTCAAGTTGATACAAAGAACTGACTTTCTGCTCACCCACAGCTCTACCTTCTTGATACAGATGCTCCCAGAAAAGGGAATAGGCGCTTACACTGCAAACCATTCATCGATAGTGACATCCAACACTGATACACACACCCTTCTCTGAGGCCACCGAGCTGAAGCCATCCATTGTATTCATCATCATTGAACGTCTATTGCTGTATCCAAGTACTGCACTATTTGCCGAGGAGACGGAGATGAAAAGAAGACACTCTCTGCTATTAGGAAGTTCACAGACCAGAGGGAAGGTACTCGTGCCCACGAACCACTACGTAACAAATTAGCTCTGACACCCACTTTGTGACACCCACTTGACACCCACTCTAAACACAGGCTGCGGAGATGTGAACTGTATGTAACAATTCCAGGTTCAAGGTCAGTGGGGACGTCCAAGAGTCTGTGATCAGTTCTGCTTGTGGAAGAAGAGGGTCAAGGAAAGCTGCCCAGAGAAAGACGCCTGAGCTGGGTCTGGAGGGAGGAGTGGGGGTTTGCCAGGCATGCAAGGAGAAAGGGCATTTCAGAACAAGGACCAATACGGGCAAAAGCTCCCAGTCACATAAGTGCAGGCACATATGAGGGGACCGCAAACGGATCAGCATAGAGGAATGCTGGAAGGGGCACAGAGCACCCCTGCCGCTGCTTGACAGGCTAGCTATGCCCTATTCTGCCTCATCTGGGACTAATGACTCTTATAGAATCTTTGTGAAGCTGGAATGAAATGGGATTTGTTCCATTCTTTCCTAATAGAATAATACAAACCCCTGCAGCCCCCTGTCCTCATCCTCTGTTAATAAGTCACTGCCCAGCAGAGTCAACTATTATGCCCATAAGATACCATTCTGTTTAAAAGATTCTTCCTGGGAGCCAAGAAATCACTGCCAGACCCACCTCATCCTGATACACAAATGAAAAACAAAAAACAAAACAAAACAAAAAACAATAGAAACCTCATCTTCAGCCAAGGGCTTCTGGAGCCCTGTTCCCTTCCTGGGAACTGTACCAGCCACTGCAAACCTTGAAGGTTTTTCCATGCATAAGTCAGACAGCAGCAAGTAAGCAAAAGAGGTCAGCTCAGTGGAAAAGGGTAGGGTGCAGGGGTGTGGCTGTGTGTCCCTAAGGGACAACATGGAGCAAAGACTAAGACCAGTCACATTCCCAAGGCAAGCGTTTCTTTACCTTCCTTCATACCTACCACATGAACTGGCACAAGCAGCTGCATCCAGGCAAAATTCAGCCAAGACCACCGCCCATGTGACAGAAGGGACACAGTGCTCCCCTAGGGCATGATTCTTCTGCCCTCCATCTATGTAACATATTTAGCTCTGCTCACATCCACGTAACAAATTAGACAGGCAGATACATAGGCAGGGAGACAGGTGGGAGGTAGGTGGGTGGATATACTGCTTCCTCTGCCAATTATATCTCCCCAGACAGCCCTAACTTTCCACCAGCCACGATTAAAAAAAAAAAAAAGGCAATCTGTCCAGCCGTTCTGCAGCGGTTTCCTCCAAATCTTAAATGCTCCAGGTGGTTGTGTACTTAAGAGAAACTTTCTGTTGGTTTTTGATAAACTGTTTATAGAAGAGTTTGATATTCTTGGGCTAAACCCTTTCTGAAATCGTGTTCAAACAGATTAAACACTCCAAACTGTGAAGGGTTTTTCTATGCCTCCTGGACAAAATTTCAAGACTTAACATGATCAAATCAAGGACCTAGATATCCTGGACTCCAATTTAATAGGCGCTTTCGGATGGTACCAGAAGAATGAGCTCACCGCAAAGCCCACAGGATGGGAGAACGGAAGAGAGCATGTCAAGGCATCATTCCTGGGATGAAGGCTAAAAATTGTCTACCACAGCCTGTTAGCCTCGCAAGAAGCCTCCCTCAGCAAACTAAGCCCACTCGAGAGCCAGAGGTCTGAGACCTACATTAGAAGCGACCTTTTAAGTCTCCCACCCTTAGGAAATACAAATTCTCCCTCTAAGTGGGACACAAGGCCCTCTTGAGACTCCAGGTTTCTTTAATGGGAATATTACTGTATCTTAGAAAGCAATCTGGGGATTGAACTGGAAATTTACATTTGGATAATACACTCATTTAATTATAAAATACTTCTCTGACATTTCATCATCAGGACAAAAGCCGCCCCCAGGAAGGTGAACAACGCACAGGCATGCATTTCCACAGACAACTCCATCTCTGATTAAAGATCAAGACAGGTGATCCCGAGCATACAAAATGGGTTAAGAGAGTGACTATCTGGAATTTTGAACTCTGGATCAAAACTAGCTATTATATCAATAGAAATTACAAATTCCATGTATTGAGTACCTACTGTGCACCAGGCAACAGGTCAAAGACTTGCTCTCTCTAATGCAATCCTAACAGCAAACCCTGCAGGGTAGCGGCAACTCCCACACTGTACAGATGAGAGGTGAGGAGATGCAAATTTTGTTACTTTCTGTCTTGCTTGCAGGCCTCCATTAATGAAAACTCTTTTTTTTTTTTTTTTTTTTTTTTAAATAAAACACTGCCTTCCACACTAAGGAGCAAATATGGTCAGCATTTTTATATGGTTGTCCAACATAGATAAAAAGCCAAAAGGAAACACAGAGATGCAGTTCCTGAGTTGGACTTTTTTCCCCTCTGTGCTGGACATCCCGTAGCACCAAGCTCTCCCCACACCATGCACACATCTCTGTGGCCACCCTGTCCCCTGCCGGGAGGCGCCTACAACCCACAGGATCAGCCTGCGACCACGGCAGAGAACCTTGTGGGGACAAACACACTGCTGCGTACCCACAAGGCTGTCCCTGAGTGTCCGAGGAATAAAGAGGGCCACGTCCATTTCACTCGCTCCGAGACCAGGGAAGAAAAACAGCCTCAGGGCCACACCCCGCTCCCTTTGCTGCACGTGCCCGGCTCTCGGGCCCAGCTCAGCCGCCAAACATAAATGTGCCAGACTCAAACTGCACTCAGTTTGTCACAACAGCCGTCTCTCCCACCGTCACTCCTCGGGGGAAACATGTAAAAACAAACACATTCACACTGCAAGAAAGACAAAAGGCAAAGGTGGGCACGAAGGGCAGAAGCTGACCATTTGTGAGCTCAGAACCTGTGAAAAGGCCTGGGTCTGAGCTTTGCCCTTGCGACTGATGTGCCCTGTCACCTCTGAGCAGGCGTGCAGCCTTGCTGCTAGTCATGCAACGGCCACTGGGACCCACGTGGGTCTTGATCATCTTCCAAGTCACCAGGAAGCAGAGTAGAGCCGTGATTTCTCAGCAGTACTGGTAAACCTTGAAAACCAAGAGCATTGCCCAGTACCACCCATCCCAGGATGTTGTCCTTAAGTCTTGGGAAGCGATTCTATGTGGAACACTGCCTCCGACTTCAGGAATGAGTGCAACGTTTCCGAATAAGCCTGCCGGCTTTTATCCCTACAGTACCTCCCGTGATTTCGGAAGGGCCCCGTGCTAAGAAAATAGTCTTTTGTTTTTGTTGTTGTTGTTGTTGTTGTTGTTTTTAAAGACAGTCTTGGTAATACCATAGCACAACAATATTTGCTGTATATATCACTCATCGTAACACTAATTTCCTTTCCTTCCATCTCATTCACGTGCACATTTCTCAGGAGAATGTCTACCATTCGAAAAGAACTTGGAGGTCAGGATTCCCAGAGTTTCCTCCAAAAAGTTGACCAAAGAAACCAGGATTAGTTTCCTTTGAAAAGACTTCTGACACCATTTCAGGGACGGGACCCAATGCTGTATGTTCCTACATATCCCTTTCCCACATTAAAGCATTATCATATGATGTTTGTCGTGGATTGAACATGTGTGTTGCCTCAGACTTCCTACATTGAAGCCCTAAACCCCCATGCGGTGGTGTTAGGAGATAGGACCTCTGGGAAGTCAACAGGTTTAGAAGAAGTCATGAGGGTGGAGTGCAGCCGATGACATTAGTGCCTTTTTTTTTTTTTTTTTTAAAGATTCCTTGATTTATTTATTTGAAAGAGAGTGCAACCTGGGGGAGTGGGGAGCAGAGGGGCAGGGAGAAGGACCAGGAGAGCATGGAGCCCAAGGTAGGGCTCCATCTCACCACCCTGAGATCATGACCTGAGCTGAAACCAAGAGTCAAGACACTTTATTGACTGAGCCACAAGGGCCGCCTGAGATGAGCACCGCTTAAGAAGAGGAAGAGACACAAGACCTCCTTCACTCCGCCGTGTGAGGATGAAGAGCGAAGGCGACCGCACACAAACCAGGAAGAGAACCCTCACCAGAACTCAACCATGCTGCACCCTGATCTCAGACGTCCAGCCTCCAGAGCTGTGAGAAACAAACAGCTATGATTTAAGCCCCCCAGGCTATAAGGGTTTGTTGCTGCAGCCTAAAGGAAGACTATGCGACGATGACTCTCTCTCCCTCTCCTCTCTGGTAAACCAGGAGCTCCGACTGGGGAAGGAGAGGATCTACTGGTGCTCACCCCGGCGCCTAGCACACAGGGAAGACATGTTAGGTGGAGGGCTGCATCCCCGCACACATGGGGGGGGGGAATGGGTGAGGGAATGCACGTATGTGTGCAGAGAGGAAAATTACGGTTTTGAAAAACATTCATTGCTGGAGGAAATGGTTATGACATAATAAGTAAAAATGCAGGAAATAAAATTATATAAACAATGTGATTTCAATTATGTAAACATTTACACATGATTAGGAATGTGGAAGGAAATATGCTAAAAATGCTAATAATGATTATCTCTGGGTGGTAAGATTAGGATTGATTGTTGGAGTTTTCATTCCCCATGTTTCCATAAATTGCATGTATTACATTTATGATCCAAAATAAGATTATGTTTTTAAAAAGGAAATTACTAAGAAGGAAAAAAAAAAAAAAAAAACAACCACAACAACCAACCTCTGTGTTTTAGGGGATTTTCTCCTCTAAAAGCAAGGCAGAAGAGACTCAGGGTGGCCAAGTCAAGACATGGGTGAATTCACAGCCCAGAGTTCCGGAGTTTACATGTCTCTGGGTTTCCCAGGAGCACAGAGGATCCTCAGTTCCCCCTTTTGCTCAGATGCCTTCTCAGCAGGCATTCCCTGGCCTCAGCCATTTCGAAGCAAGGGCTACGCAGAGGTGCAGGCGGTCTGGGGACAAACCAAAAACTACAAGGGGTCCTCAGACCAGGAGAAAAAGGCAAGGAACGAAACTTGACCCAGATCTTGAGAGCCATAAAGACCAAAACCAAGGGAATCCCAAAGGCATCTGCCAAGCAACTGAAGAGTTTCTTCCCCAGCTCCAAGTACAGAAGAAGGTTCTAGTTCAACAGGTACTTGCTTAAGAAGGAGAAGGGCCCACATTATAGGTAATGACACCAATTGTAACAACAGCAGCGACCATCTGTTGGGGGCCCAAGACAGGGTGGGTGAACTTTGACGACACAGGGCCAGGTGACAACTACCATCAGCTTTGCAGGCTATGTCGTCTCTGTCACTCAGTTCAGCCACTGCAGTGCAAATGCAGCCATAAACAATACAGACAAGAATGAACACAGCTGTGTTCGATTAAAACTCTACCTAAGGAACAGCAGCCAGGTGTGGCGGGAGCGTGTGGTTTGCCGACAACTGACCTAACACAGCAGGCATTGCTGAATCACTAACTTAACTCCTACAGTCCTCAGTTGGGGAAACTGAGGCCCACAGAGATTACATCACTTCCACAGACTGTGCCTTCAGAAAGTGGCATGACTTGTCTCAACTACACATCCAGCTGACTCCAAAGAACCCACTCTTTACCATCCTTGTGGCCAGCAGCATGCTGACGGTGGGGACCCACGGATGAACAAGGTCCAGACCTCGCCATCCCAACCAAGTTCCTGAGGATGGGCATCTGCTCCCAATGTACCTCCCCAGCACCCCCTCCCAGCAGAAGAGGTGTCCAAAACTCTCCCATCCACAGCAAAGATATACTACAGATTGACCGAATTCCTTTACAAAAGGGTTTCACCCCCCACACAAGGACACTGCTAGAAAGTGAGCTCAATGGGGCTTTAAATTATTGGTTTACACATCTCTGAGTCCTGAATGCAGAAGCCAACAGGAAAGACGCAGCATGAGGAACCGCTACCTGAGAGTCACTGTACTGGGTCCCAGTTCAGCTTCATGGTTAAGACTCTACCCCCTGAGAGGCGCCTCGGGGGGCTCAGTCGGTTAAGCATCTGACTTCGGCTCAGATCATGATCTCAGGGTGCTGGGATGGAGCCCCACGTGGGGCTCTCTGCTCAGCAGGAAATTTGCTTCTCTCTCTCCCTGTGCTGCTCCCCCAGCTCAATCTCATTCTCTCGCTCTCTCAAATAAATAAATAAAATTAAAAAAAAAAAGAAAAAAAGTATATGACCCAAGATCAGATGGACCGGGATGACAATCCCAGCTCTGTGTGATCTTGGGCAAATGACCTAAGCCTCCAGCTAGCTCCCCTATAAACGCAAGTTTGGAATCCCTCAGCGTCTTGGGGCTGCTAGGAGACAACATGGGGGGCAGAGGCTGCGTGTGTTTTATTCAGCGTCCTACCTGCAGTAGCGGGCACACACAGTAGGTTCAAAATCAAGGGCAGAAAAATAAATTATCTCTGAAACTTGCATTTTAAGTCAGCAAGAAAATAAGACTTACGTTGTGAACAGCTTCCCGATAAAGAAGTCTAGCAGCGGAAGCACAGCCAGCTGTCCTAGAACTCGAGCCCCAGACACCAGCGACCACCCCTGAGCTGCACAAACCTACCCTCCCTCAGAGCCCTGGAGGCCCTTCCCTGCCGGAGGTCGGGAATGGCAGCTAAAGTGAGCAGGGAGGGAACAGCAAAGCTTCCAAGGACACCCTGCTCCCACCTCCAGCCTGGTGGCTCCTGCCTTTCTCTAAGCTGCCACCTCCTGCTTCAGACCCTAGAATGAACTCTGACCTTATTAACTTCCAGGAAACAGGAGAGGGAACATGCCCCTTCCACAGGCCTCTCTGGGGGGCAGCCTAATGGGAAGAGGATAAGGGTTAAACATGAATTTGCAATCTTCCCTAATGTAGAACCACCACCTGCACACCTGTGGCTCCTTCATCAGCTGCAAGACTAGAGACTTGCGGGGCGAGGGGAGTAGTAATATTTTTTGCACCTGCAGCGTTCCACGGGCCCCAGAGCTACACAGTCAAATGATGCCATTTTAACCCTACGGCAACCCTGAGAGGTGGGTGTTTTCCTTCACATTTTAAAAGTGGGAGCCGCAGCTCAGAGAGGTTATAGCAGAAGTCCAACCTCACATAGCTAGTAGGGGACAAATCCAGGTCCAAGGACTAGATATGAGTTCAAGGGCTCACCACTTCACTTTCACCCAACAGCCAAGGCACCGGGCCGTCCCGCCCCGCCTCACCGAGACCATCTGGTCCCATTTCCCCGTTGCCCACTACACGCCAGCCACGGTGGCCTCCTTTCTGTTCCAGGAACCTGGTGTTCCCCTTCCCTGGAATTTTCTCACCCCTTCTCTTTATCTGACTATCCAGCCTGTGGCTCTCAGCTCAGTAGCTTTGACTTCCTAAGCAAGATCCCCGCCGCCCACCCCTCCCCACCAGCCACCACCCAGGACAAGAGCCTAGGTTAACCCTCTACCCTCATCACTGTCTCCTTTACTGTGGCCCCAGGGTCTTTTCCCTCCTAGCACTGTAATCCAATGGTAAGGTGGACAAGACTGCTTTATGGCTTGTTTCCCAGCTAGGACAGTGGGTTCTAGGAAAGGCAGTAACAATGTCTGTCCTTTACTAAACGCAAGCACTTCCCACAGTGGACGACACAGGTATTCAACTGTATCATATGAAGGAATGAATGAATGAATGAACGAGCTAACAAATGTGGACCACCCACACACATTCCCCAGACATTCTGAGAGGCCCTAACATCATCATCTTCCTTGAGTTTAGCATAAGCATTAATGACTCACCCACACGCATACACAATTTACCACCCATGCTAACTTCTGGAAAACCAAGATTACAAACCACCCGCCACTCCCTTCAGATGATAATAGAGCCCTACCCTGCAATTTCCATGCTGAACCTTGCTCATGTCATTTCTAGACACTATTACCACTTTGGCTTTTTCGCCATTGCCATTCAAGTGGCCTGATGAAAGAAGGCACATACATCTGGGCAAAATGGACTGCTTTTTTTTAAATAAAGCACTGGGTGAGGGGCTGATACACACCAGGCTGCAGAATTTAACTAGCTTTTACACAAAGGTCCCACAGCTCTAACAATGCCTGACAGACAAGGGGGTAAATTCACCGTCTTACTCAGGGACGATACATAATCAGGGCAGAACGTGGACTGTCCTTACACAGGGCCTGTACTATTAAGAGTGTGTGCATCACTTTTATACCTCTAGGATCAGGCAGGATTTGAGGGCCAAGGCTTGAAGGTGGAGTTAGGCAAAGCTGGGTTGAACACATGGCTCCGTCACCTGTCACCATCTGTGTGGGCTTATGTCTCCTCCTCTGTAAGACAGGACTAGTCCTAGTGCCCCCTTTCAAGAGGTGCTGTTGGGCTTATATGGCTTGAACACAGGCCATCTGCTCGTTCGAGCTTGCTGCATGGCGATGGTCACCCCCAACCTCTGCCCCCGATGAAATGGGAGCTCCCCGTGGGCAGGAATCATGAGAGGTTCCATTTAATGTCTAAGCAGCTGGCACAGATCCTGGCACACAGGAGGGCCTCAGGTCATGCTTTCAATGAGGATGCTTACTCAAGCTTGTAGGCGGCATCTGCACAATACCCAGTCCGCCCCGGCCTTTGTCCGGCTCTGTCGCCATCTCCCCTCTGGCTGCAATTCTCAGCCCAGGGGTCTTGCTGCGACCCTCCTGAGGACAGTGCTGAGGCTGCTGAGAAGGTTTAAGAAAGCCTCCGCCTTGTCCTTCACAAGAGTCACCACACGAGAATCTCTGGCCAACTGCAAGTAATCTTGGATTCCTCCCAGTCTTCTGCACAAAGCCTGGATTTAAAGGCTCACCCTTCGAGACCGAGCTCTGACCTTCTCAAACCTCACTTAGAGTCAAGTTTGGGAGGAATTCTAGAATCTATTCAGGAATGGACAAAAGTAACTCCTCTACCCTGAAAGCAAGTTTTCCCTCTTTAAGGGACTCTCGGACGTCTCCTTCAGAGGGAACACCAATATTCAGGCAAACCTTGTTTTTTAAGGGTCTTCCACCGTAGGTTAAAATCTTCCTTTAAAAACGCCAATTGCTAAAGCAATCTGCCTCCTAACCCATTCATAACTCAGCCATTCAAGTCTCAGAATAATTTTCCCATAATTCATGTTAATCACTCTACTCTCGTAACATGAATCATCTGTTTAATGGAAACTTTCACCAAGATGGGCAAGAGCCACTGGATCTTGCTTTAAAAATTTCTCCAGAGCTCAGAAGGTTTTCTATTATTGACAGAAAAGTTACTGTATTTTTAGCAAGCACTTTAAATATTACTCATGCAATCAAAGCTGTTTCCCCAATTCAACTTCTACAGTTTTCAAACATGTAATGTAGTTGACCTTATTAAATATTCCGTAATACCGCTTACACATAACAACATGTAAAAGTACAGTCCTAAAGCTTCTGGCAGCACTAGGAAAAAGGGAATCTGCATGAAATGTCCCAGAAGGAGCAGCAAAGGCTCTGAGTATGGCACAGCCAGCCAACCGATGCCATGGGAGGCAAACACAAGGCTGGGCCCCCAGAAGAGCTCTTTGCACAGAAGTTCAATAGGTAGGCAAACAGACTGAGATCTGGGTTCTCTGCACTTAAACCCAGAACTCCATTGAATCCTCTAAGAATCCTCTCCAAGTGCTCCAAGGATGAGATAGCATCTTTCAATCCTACTAGAAGTCAGGATGTCACATGGGTAATAGGACAATTATGATGTTTTCAAAATAGAGAACTTGAAACTGTCTCATTGCCATCTATAAGCTAGATAATAAGGCCACAAAGAGCTCCTGTGTACTGAACGCTCACTGCCAGGTATTGTGCTAAATGCCATAGAGATTTAAGATCTTCAATCCTCAGGACAATCCTACGAGATAAGCACTATCACCTTCATTTCTCAGATAAGAAAAGAAAGACACAGATGTGAACAGACTTGCCCATGGCCACTCCACCAAAAAAAGTAGCAGAGCCAAGCTGGGAGCTGGGACCTTTTGGATTCCAACACACAGGCCCTAACTACTTATACCAACCTGGCCTAGAAGGTCAAGGCTCAAGTCCCCTCCCACCCCCGCCTTAGTGTGCGTCATTTACTACTGTCAACTGTCAGAGTAGTTCTGCTCTTCAAATGGACGGGTTGTTGAGTTATGCAGAGACATCAATGATTAAGCAGGAATTTAATTAGAAGCAGCAGAAGCAGGGGAGTTCATCATTGCTTTCACAGGGAAAATCCAGAGACCTTCCATCATCACTTCTGCAGGGAAAGAGCATAGATCTAAGAAAATGTTGGGGTTGGAGGTTGGTGGGGGGGGATGGGAGACAGATGCTCCAGCTAAGTGAGGTCCAACTGTGTGCAAAACAAGAAATCAGACCAAGTAGGGGGGTGTTGCTGGCTCAGGCTGTGGAGCATGCCACTCTTAATCTCAGGGTTCAAGCCCCATGCTGGGTGTGGAGCCTACTTTAAAAAAATAAATAAAATCAGCCCAAGTAAATGAGACTGGGGGTGCAGTTTTTTAAACACCAGACCTTAGACTGCTACCATTCCTGAGCCAGAGACAGAAGAGAGACAGAGACAGAGAGAGCGCGAACGCAGTGATACGCGACGGTCTGCTGGGCTTCTGAGCGTGGAGCGCTCTCGGTTGGTTTTGTTTGTTCATCTTGTCCCTATCTTTTCAAGTAGATGAAGCGAGATAACCTGGGTTCCACTGACTTTGTATCATCCCTGCTCTATCATCCCTGGAGGGGGCTCAGCTTGCACATGTGGTTTGCTTCCTTTAGACCCTCCCTGCTCTAGTTAATGCCGTCCCCGTGTTCCAGAGCGAACCGCACCCATCCCACATGACAACCACTGCTAGGAAATTATGGTGTGCAGGGGGAGCCCTGGCCTCTCCTGCATCCTGTCAAGCCCTCCACATCCGTTTAGTCAACCGTCAGTAAGAAACAGCACTGCCATGGAGCACTGGGGGGGAGCACTGTAAGGTAGAGGGTTTGGGGTTTTTTTAAGTTTTCCTTTAAATTCCAGTTAGTTGGCGTACAGTGTGATATTAGTTTCAGAAGTACAATATAGTGATTCAACACTTCCATACATCACCCCGTGCTCATCACAACTGCACTCCTTCATCCCCATCATCTATCTAACCCTTCCCCCCAGCCACCTCCCCTCTGGTAACCATCAGTTTGTTCTCTATCACTAAGAGTCTCTTTCTTAGTTTGTCTCTCACTCACCCCCCCGCTTTATTCATTTGTTTTGTTTCTTTAATTCCACATATAAGTGAAATCATACAGTGTCTTTTTCAGACTCTGCTCAGCGTTATACTCTCTAGCTCCACCCATGTCATTGCAAATGGCAACATCTCATTCTTCTTTATGGCCAAGTAATATTCCATTGTACACAAATACCGCATCTTCCATAGAGCAGAAGTTTAAACCAAAGGAAGTCTCCGGGTATGCCTAGGGCAGCCCCGTGAGATCGTGGCCCAGATTTGGCACGTGGAAGACACTTGGGCTTAAGAAGAGCTTCATGGAAGAAATATAAGTAACTCCAGTAGACAGAGGTCTACAAGCATTAAAAGAGGCAAGAGGCATACAGCAAGGGGAACGCAGGAAGGGACGGGATCCAACAGCACCATTACCATCCCATGCTCAGCTCCGTCAGCCTCCCCTTTTTTTTTTTCTGCCCATAGTCTTTCATGCTGACCTGTATAAACCAGACAGCCCAACAAAGTTTCTCAGCACACAAAGTCTAGAAATCTCCTACACACACTGTTGAAGCCTATACCTGTTAGGTACCTGCTAGTAACTGTGCCAAGGTCTCAGGACGCTCAGAGAGACAGCACAGCTCTGCCCTCAATGTCCAGGGCAAGAGACAGAGACTCTATTGCTATGTCTGCAGAAGACGTGCCTCGACCAAGATGCCCGCCGCCCCAGGCTTCCCCGCACTGCCTAGCCTACCCAGCCAGCCCCAATAGGCAGCTTCACCATCTCATGACTCTCTTCTCAGAATGCCATTTGAACTGGAGTGCAACCCTGATCCTAGAAGACACACTCAGGAGCTCGAACTCACTGGGCGAAATTCTCCCTCAAACGCCCATCTGCACCTCATAGTCACCAGACCGGGGGCAGCTAACGAGGGGCTTTTGACCCAGAAGGTGCTGTGGAGCTCAGGCTGGGAGAACAGTTTTCAAGCACAAACATACTAATCAACAGGCAGACAAATTCAATTTCTGCAAATTACTACCCTAGTGAAGTAGGAGAACAAACCAGGCAAGCAAAGCAGGGTGAGGAAGGGAGACGACATGACACTTGAAGCTAAAATTACATGAGAGACGATGGACTCCAGGAAACAAATGGAGGGTTTCAGAGGGGAAGGGGGTGGAAGGGATGGGCTGACCCGGTGATGGGTATGAAGGAGGGCGCATATTGCATGGAGCACTGGGTAAAGTTTGTTATACGCAAACACTGAATCCTGGGACAGTACCTCAAAAACTAATGATGGACTGTATGGTGACATAATAAAATAAAATAAATAAAAATTTTTTTAAAAGATGTCATTCCATTAAAAAAATAAAAATAAAATAAAATTACAATTGGAGAAAGTACCATAAGGAGGGGAGCTCGGGGCCCCGAGGGTAGAGCACAGCCCCTATGAGCCAGCCTGGGGGTCTAGGAAGGCTTCCACAGGAAATGAGACCCAAAGGAGGAGGGGAAGCTGCCCAGGCAGAGACGTGAGAGGATGATCCAGGCTGGGAAAACACCACATGCAAAGGCCCTATGCAACCCCAACAGAGCTGGCCAGGCCTGGGAGCACTCCACACAGCTCCAGGGAGGCCCTACACCACCACAAACCCAGGCTGGACCCAGGTATGGGACTGCTTCAGTAAGCAAAACATCCCCCATAGATGCTCTGTGGGCTGATGCCCCCGGTGCCTCCCTCTCCTGTCCTCCAAAACCCTCTGTCCCTATGGCTTCAGCTTCTCCCCTTGGGCACCCCCCCCCCCACCAACAACAACTGTACACAGGATAGCATGTTCTGTAGAAGCATGAAGCATGCGGTCTGGTTCCTTATTAATCCTGTTGTATCTTATTAAAATGGCCTGGTGCTTGCCTGGTGTTCCACACAGAGCAGCGGGGTTTATGCAGCAATTGGCAGCTGGGCGAGCTGTATTTCATTTCTTTTGTGTTGGAGGGATAACCTAGATAGATGCTGCTCTGTACAACAGACTCGCACTTACAGGCTTTAACCCCCTCTTTTCCATCCAGCCCGGTGTGCAGGTAGAGAACAGAGGTAGGGGCAGACAGGGTGCACTCTGCTGAGCTGACAAGCGGGGAGAAGGCCTGGGATGTTCCAGATGGCCAGGACAGTGGTGCCCCCCCCCTTATGGGAGAGTATCTCTGGGGAGGCCAGCTGCAGCGGAGACTTCTCTGGGGACCTGTGTTCGTGGAGACTTGGACGTAGGTCATGAGTGAAGGGAGAAGGTGAATGACATGTGGCCCCCTCCAGCCGCCTCTTTCCTTAGGGGGTCTCATCTCACACCTTTGCCACGATCACTCCTCCCATGCGTTTATTCCCGCCTCTACCCACCAGTTCTTCCGCACAGGCTCTGTGACAGACCCAGAGATAAAGGACAGCCTGGAAGAGATCCGCCCCGGGAGAATACAAAGGCATAAACCCCCACAGGCGCTACCCCCACAGAGCCAGAGAGGAGCCCGGGAGACTGGGCTGCAGGTCGCAGTCCCAGACTCCCCTGCGAGCAGCTGACTGGGGAACTCTGCCAAACATCTTACATCGGTAAAATGGCACGAAGATCCACGAGGACCACGGTCTTGGTCATCTCAGGCTGCCACAACTAACCACCACAGACGGGGCGGCTGAGGCAACAGGAACGGGTTTCTGACAGTCCTGGAGGCTGGAAGCCCAAGGACTAGGGCCAGCTCATTCGTTTTCCTGGGGAGGACCTACTTCCTGGCTTCTGGCTGGCCAGCTTCTCACCGGGTCCTCACACATCAGAGAGGGAGATGCAGCAAGCTCCCTGCTGTTTCTTCTTAGAGATCACCAATCCCACCGGGAGGGCCTCTGCCTGATGACTTCATCTCAACCTGATTACTTCCCAAAGATCCCCTCTACAAATACTATCACGTGGCAGGGCTTCCACACAGAAATTTTGAAGAGACACATTTCATTCTGTAGCAACTACCAACCACAGAGGACCAGCACCGCGACTGAGATCCAATAGGCAGACAAGATAGTCCAGGGACTAGCCCTTGTTAACGCCCTGTGAGAATGGGTCTGCCCTGTGATGGCAGACCACTGCTACCTTTCATCTTCCTGCTGCGACTGACACAGGGAAGGTGCCTTGTGCAAATGGCAGGTGGAATCTGTCATCCAGGCCCCCAGCCTGCCTTGCATGGCACTCAGGATTCTACACCCCTCCTCTGGCTCCCACCTCCCCCTGCCAAGCCAGAGCATGACTTGGAATTGAACTTTTTCCCTCCAGGGGTATGAAAGGAAACTGAAAACACAAGAGATGTGATTAAAAATGCTGAGCTGGTCATCCTGCCACAGGCTGACAGTCGCACGTGGATCCAGTCCGGTGATTTTCCACCTCTTAATCAGGTCCCTGCCGGATAGAAAATGCTACGAACATCAATGAGAACAAATGCTAATAAGGTTCTAACAGGCATTGGATGTCAAGAGGTGAGGACTAAGCCTTGCATATTTTGACTGAAAGGGGGTCAAAGAGGAAATAATCGGGATACTAAATAGAAATCTTTTATTCAAGAGGAACGGCTTCCCTGAAAGGCAGCTGCTCCAATCACTGACACTCATTCATTAAAGAATGTGCTGCTCAGTGTCCCACGGCAACAGAAACGCCCAGCTCCGTTACACGTATCCTTCCTGGCATTTAGCTAACGTGGTAAAATCACCAGCAAATTTACATCAGGCCTAAGTGAAAGATAAGGTCCTTTCCTGACACAGGCAGTCATTAGAGTTCTAGCTGTCGTGAAATTTCTCCCAGAAAACACTGTGGCCTTGGAAACATTCTATCGAATGCCTTCTTGAAGCAGCCCTGCCAAAGTTAATGCATTTGTCAAGTGTCTGGGGTGGCATTTTTCTCTACCTCTCCAGGGGCTTGGTGAAGAAAACCCTTCTGGTGAATGGACTTTGGGTCCACAAAAGAACTGTATGAAACCTTGCTCACTGAGACGAAGGGACAGCCTGGGCCGAGGGCCACAGTGCCCTCCCGGCTCACCCGACCACCTGACCCCAGCACGTGGCCAGCCACCCTGCACTTGACTCTGCTTCCACAGTCAGCCTTGGTCAGAGGATTCTCAATGAGTTCCTGGGCTTTCTCTGCCTTGAGACATATGGTCTCTCTGATTTCTCAGACACCCGGTAATACCCAGTCCGCTGGTGCCCTGGGTTTCCTGATGAAGAGAAACTTGCTTTGAGTGCTAATGAAATGGAATAAATAGTGTCATTTCAGCATCAGAAAGACATGGATTCAAGGCCCAGCTCCCTCATGTGATGTAAAACTTGGGGTTCTCCCTTAGGGCAAATCCTGGCTTTACTCCACTGCAAATGGGGCACGTCAATACCGTGAAAAGCACTTAGCATAGAGCTAGGCATATGGGAAGCACTTTGCAAAGGTTAGCTATTATATAAGAGGTTTCATTTAAAAATGGATTTTCCACACCAATACAACAGTCAAAGTAGCTGGGTAAATAAAGAAGCCGCAGGGGATTCTACGATTGGGTTGCAATGAGCAGTCATCCCTTTAGGTAAGAGGCTTACCATGAATTGTACAAACAACCTTCCATTATAAACATAAATGGGCAGTCAAGAGGAGTGGGATTCTCAGGAACACTCGTGAACCCCAAATCATACATAACCTCTTGGATGGAAGGAGATGAGTTTACCTGGAACTCTCTGGAACTCAGACATCTCCAATTACGAATGCTCTCCTCCTAGCTTAGATATCCAACCTGATGATGACATGATGCAGACGGTGAGAGCCCCTTCGATGCCGTGAAAGCTTACCACGTGCCAAGTATCAAACTAAACACCCCCATCCATTTGCCTGTCCTCACGACACCATCTCAGTCCCATGATCCCAGTGCTGTCCCAGAGAAATGTCACGTGGGGCACAATTGTGAACCATGTATATCACTTTCATTTTCTAGCAGACACATTAAAAAGTGAAAAAAAACAGGCGAAATTAATTTTCATATTTCATTTAATCCAACGTATCCAAAATATTATCACATAGCCATATCATCAGTATCTTAAAATGTTAATGATCTATTTTATTTCTTTTCTTCCACCACTAAGGTTTTGACATCCAGTGTGTGTCTCATATGCAGAGCATACCTCAATTCAGACTAGCCTTATTTTAAGTGCTCAGCAGGCACACATAGTTGGTGGTCACCACCCTGCACTGTGGAGGTCTCAAAAATGAGCAAAAGTCTTGAGAAACCTTGGACAGGGTCCCTCAAGGGCAGTTGGTCCAGAGCCAAGGTCATAGCTGCTACACTGTCCTGCCTCTCACCTCCCAAGGCCATTAAGCCCCACATTCTGCAGCCCACCACTTGCCCCCAACAAAGAGTAGCTTCATGCTAAGGAGCAGAAGCCAATCCCTTCATGAATGCTGAGGGAAAACACAAGAGACATCCACAAACGCGTGTTTAAAGATAAGATCCTGATAAGGCACCATCCCTGAAACCTGCTAAAAATGACCCCAGACTGAGAAACAGCTAAAGAAGAGACAAGCGCTTTTTTAAAAACAGCATCCAGCTGACGTCCAAAGTTGGTTCAAAGCTGTTCAAAAAAAAAAAAAAAAAAATTCCAACTCTATGTCAGAAATTCCCAGGAAGGGAAGGGAAGAGAGAATGAGTGTTGCGGAGATTAGCTACGATTTGGTAAGGATTCCAAAGTAAAATGCCAGAAAACAACAATGCAAAAAATGGAAGAAAAAAAAATGTAGTAACAGAGGAGGTAGCATATACTTGAACAGGAAATAGACAAATGCACATTTCACCTGAGATAGAGCAGAGCACGGCCACACAGCAGGGAAAGGGACCGACAGGTCAGCAGCCCCACTCCTGCCCATGTCTCAGCTCAGAGTCCAGTTGTTGCCTGAAAGACGCAGAAATTATTCGGGACAGAAGCTCCTTGCAGCTATAATTTGTAGTGTAATGGCATAATATTAATGACTTACTGCCAACTGTACTGTGACTAAAAGTGCATCCAAGAACCAAGATGGCTTGGAAGGCCTCCATGAGATCTCTATCCCACTCCAAACCCGAAACTCTGTCCCTCTGGGAAGGGTCTCCAACTCCTGTCCAGGGAGACGGTCACCAGCAGGCACTTGGCCTCAAACAGACCTCACTCTGCCTCTTAGTAGCATGACTCTGGCTGAGTTAATGGCTCTAGGCCTCAATTTCTTCTTCTGTAATAGATACATCCATTCATTTAACAAGTATCTCTTAAGCCCATGCTATTCTAGCTTCTGGGGATACTACAGTGAAGAAAAGGAGAAAAAAAAATCTCTCCCCATGACCCTTAATTCTAGTTAGAGGAGGTGGCGTCCAGTGGGCAGATGAGCACGTACAAACACACAGAATAATGGTACCTACACTTCACAGGGGTGTTGTGGGAACTCAATTCAACAGCACATCTAATGCAGACTGTACACGCTAAATAAATGTTAGCTGTTGTTATTAGGAAGAGTAGTAATAGTTACATCTAATCCTTCTAGCTCCACCTGGGCCTGGGTCTGGCTCCAAAACTCCAATTTGGCCGGAAGCCAGGGAAGGATAAAAGCCAGAAAGGCACTTCATTCTTCCCATCCTAACGTCTTTCTGGATTTGGGCCACAAGGACGTCCCACCACAAGGATGGAGTACCACACGGTCTTCGTTGAGCAGACTTAACAGTCCCACGAAGCCCAGGTGTACAGCAAAGGTGGGTGCAAGAAAGAGGGCTCTGGGGGGCACAGTTCTACCAACCAGTGGAGCACCAGCTTTCTACCAGCCCCCAAAGCGGAGTGACATGCCCTTCTCCAAAATGCTTGCAAACTGGTAGGGAGAAGTGCCTCGGAGACGCGCTAGCACACTGTGGACCAACACACTATGGGTTATCACATCCTCCCAGGGCTGGAGGGATAGTAAGGGCTGCAATCCTGCCACTGGCATGCATCTGTGGCTTTGCCATGGTGCCCCAGGGAGTACCAGGGCTCTGCAAGATGGGAATGACGATGCCCGGAAAGATAGTAGGGTTCCCCACACCACTCATGAAGCCCATGCTAAGTGTCCATGCTGTGTGTGGTGCATGCCTTGCATGGTCTTACATACTGTGGCCAATAACCCTACGATAGCAGCATTCATTTTTTTAATGTCCACTTTGTAGATAATGAAACTGAGGTTAAGTAATTTGTCCAAAGATGCACGAGCAAGTGGAAAGTGGGGAGACAGTCCAACTCCAGCAGATAAGCCAATAAGCTAAAGGGCCTCACCCAAGGGCCTCCCCAGGGGCCAGGGGAAGCAAAGCGGCTGAGGACTCAAAGCCATCAGCCCCCAGTGAAGGTGCACCATTTCATATTCTGTCTATTTCTTACCAAGAGAATCCAGATGACATTTGATTTGGGGGAAAAAAAAAAAAGCATCACTGCTAATTTTTGTTTTTTAAATCCCTGGCATAAATGATGGCCAATATCAAAAGATGGTTTATCCGTCAAACTTGAAAAAACATCACGACCAAATGCCCATCCACAGAACAGATAAATAGCGCTTACACATTTGTATAATGGAATACAGCAGAGAGATGGGGAACTACTTACAGATACGACACAATAATCTCACAGACGTGAGAAGTGAAAGACGACAGATGAGGAAAAATATATACTGGATGAATTCATTTTATATCAAGATCAAAAACGGGCGAAACTAATCAATGGTGATAAAAGTCAGAAAAGCAGGTACCTTTGCTAACGCAGCAGTGGCTGGGAAGTGCATAAGGGAGCATGTGGGGTTCTGGAAAGGTTCTTAGATCTTAATTAGATAAGATTACAGAAGAGTACTGAGGGTAAACCTTACTGACCTGTACACTTAGGATCTGGATGCTTTCCCATATTACATCTCAATAAAAATATTTTTAAGAAATAAATAAAAATAGAATACCTTTCATCAAAAAACAAAAGATAACACGTATTGGGAAGGATGTGGAGAAAAGGGAACCCTTGCACGTTAGTGATGTAAACTGGTATAGCCATAATGCAAAACAATATGGAGATTCCTCAAAAAGTAGAAAATAGAACTACCCTACGATCCAGCAATCCCGCCATTAGATATATATCAAAAGGAATTAGGATCTGAGAGAGAAGGCTGCACTCCCATGTTCACTGTAGTACTGTTTACAACAGCAAAGACATGGAAATAACCCAAATGTTCATCAGTGGATGAGTGGATAAAGAAAATGTGATATATACATACAGTGGAATATTGTTCAGCCTTAAAAAAAGAAAGACATCCTCCCATTTGCAACAATGTGGATGGACCTGGAGGACATTATGTTTTGTGAGATAAGCCAGACACAGAAGGACAAATATTGTATGACACCACTTATATGAGGACCCTAAAATAGTCAAACTCAGAGGAGCAGAGAATAAAATGGCAATGTCAGAGCCTGGGTGAGGAGAGGAAAACACAGACATATTAGGTACAAAGCTCTAGTGACATGAGGTAAGTTCTAGAGCTTTACTGTACAGCATAGTGCTTGGGGTTAACAATACTGTGTTGTAGTCTTAAAAATTTGCAAGAGGGTAGATCATATGCTGTGTTCTTATCTCACACGATAATAGTAATAATAATTACAGTGGGAGGAAATTTTTAGAGGTGATGCATATGTTTATGGCATAGACTGTAGTGATGGTTTCATGGATATATACTTACCTACGCATTCATTCAGTGTATACATGAAATACATACAGCTTTTCATGCCAATCATACCTCCATAAAGTGATTTTTAAAAAATTCAGAAATACCTCCATAAATTATTTAATCCACCATCCTGACTTTAGGTAAAAATGAACCCAGACTCCTTTAAGAAAGAAAATGGCTTCTGCTTGTTGAAACAATAACTAAAATAAGGTTGTTTTTTTTTTTTTTTTTTAAAAAATTCCGTCCCAACACCAAAGCTCGTGAGCAGTGGAAATGAGCAAGCAGAAGCCCCAGGCTCCAGGTCCACTCAGGTGATAGTGACCTCCAGCTGCCCCCAGCCCTGTCCGCTGGGGAGATCCACAGTTGGAATCTCCAAAGATGTGTCTGCAGAGAACAAAGCCCATGCCGCCCAGCCACTTCAAAGGATCTTAGAAGAATATGCCTTTCCTCTGCGCCCAGGAGCATCAGGCCTTTTCAGAAGGCACCACCAGAAACTCAAAAGCAATCTCAAAAGCACTGAATGCAATAAAACTCTTGCTGGTCATCTCAGCAGCCGGGTACAAGAAGTAAAATGGGCACGCCCAACAAAAGGGAAGCAGCAGCGGCCAGCCATTCACACAGAGAAGCCCACTCCAGGCACACTTGCCTCTAATTATTTCCAAGTCTGGGAACAAACAGAGCTTAGAATAAATGCCAGGGACCCCACCCAGTTACAGCCCCAGAAAACAACCCAGGCCCCAGGTATTCTGGTCACAGGAAGAGAGCAGCACAGGCTCTGTGGGCCACCAGCAGGCACTTCTCCCACCCATGCTCCCCCCACTTATTAAAAGCGAAGCCAGGGGGGCCTGGGTGGCTCAGTCGTTAAGCCTCTGCCTTTGGCTCAGGTCATGATCTCAGGGTCCTGGGATCGAGCCCCACATCAGACTCCCTGCTCATGGGAAGCCTGCTTCTCCATTTCCCACTCCCCCTGCTTGTGTTCCCTCTCTCGCTGTTCTTCTCTCTGTGTGTGTCAAATAAATATATAAAATATTTTTAAAAATTTTTTTACAAAAATAAAATAAAAGTGAAGCTGGCCTGCCCGTTTTTCAGGGGCCCAGAACGCTGGCTTTGCTGCTGTTCATGAGAGTGGTTTTGATGCAGGAAGCAAAGGAATAATGAGAGTCACTGGGTTGGACCACAATCACACTCGCATTTGAATTGCACTTTAGCAATTACAAGGTCCTTGGCCAGCAGAGCTCCCCCTGGGATGTAGCAGGAGGTGGGCTTTTCATAAGGAAATGAGATGCATCCTACCTAACAGGTTTCCCTCCCAAAGCTGCCTGGTGATGAAAAGTGCTCCCCACCCCTACCTCCCCACCACACCAGCATCCGGCATTGGAGGGAAGCGAGTGTGCCTTTTGGAAAACCAGCTCCTGGATTCGTTTGATTGCCATGCCCTGGTTTGCCTTCCCGATCTCTGCCTATTCTTTCAGTACTACCCTACCTCAGCTCTCCATGCCCTGCCTTCCCAGGACACCTCATTACACGCGCCCCGCCCCCCCACCTGGGAGAGAGAAGACTGGAAGGTCAGCAACAAGACGTTAGCAGCCATCAAGCATGGCTAACAGAAGCAGGGGTAGCGTACGCTTTCTTCTTTTCGCGCCCACGTACATCCAAACAGTACATTATTCAGAAGTTTATTGCTGTCTTTTTGCTCCTGTTTGTTTTGCTGCAGCAGCTCACGGACAGGGGCCTGGCTTCGCTGACACCCGAAGGAAATGACCAGCCTGACAGTTCTCCAGGGCTGGGTTCTCCCTGCTCCACAGGAGAGTAAATATTATTTCTGCGCTTTCGATCTCCTGACCTGTCTCCACCAGGCAAGCGATGCAGGCCCGAGCTTCAAGCTGGGAACCAGAGAACGGCCTCACACAGGGCGTGGGACGGGGCAGGGCGGAGCACACAGAGGCCTCCATAGCCGGCCAGGAGCCTGACGGCTGGTGTGGGGCAGGCCGCGGGGGTCCCCACCAGAATGGGGAGCATTCAGTGCCAGGCCCTCCGGTCTCTTCTGTAGGGCCCCCCCGCCCCCCCGTCTTTCCCAAGGGAAGGAGCCCTGAGGCAAGCGTGACACCATGCCCCTTGTCTATCTCTGGCAAGTTATGCTGAAAGTTGATTTAACTTCAGGGGGAAATGTAATGTGTGCTGTCTTGCTCTCCAAGTATCAAGGAACAATTTGTTCCTGTTCCTGTTTCTTTCTTTCTTTCTTTCTTTTTAATTTGGTACAAGGAACATGTATTACTTGTGGAATAATAAATTAAGTTTTTGGCACAAGGCAAGACACAAGCAATTAAATAAGCTGCCAGCTACATTGTGAGAGGAGGGCTACTTCTTTTGCGTCCGCGTGACCACCAGCTGCAGCGGCACTCAGCCTTCTCTTCCAGTGGGTTGAAAGCAAACTCTGGTGTTTTCTCCAAGGGACAGATTCCAGTCAGCAAATTAATCAAATCAGTCCTGAAAGTAAGTCCTTGTCCTGAAGAGCCATCAGACCAGTCCAAAAGAAATCCGACAAGACCATATAAGAATCAAGAGACAAAGTTGGCAGAAATGCAACACGATCACCTCGCCCCTTCCTCGCGTCTCAGCTTCACTCTGCACAGGAATTGCCGCCTGAGGGACAGTCAGGGCAATGGCTGGGTTAGCGCAGCTCTGCAGTTGCGGGAGGAAGCGAGAGGGTAAGGGTGGCAGAGGTGAGAGAGCAGTGGTATGGGAGTCCAGGTGGGACTGGCCCAGCCCCTGCAGCTCCGTAAGATGAGGATAAGCCAGCTGACTGACAGAACCAAAGCCGAAGGCTGAGCTAATGAGCTGCCCTGTGTCTCAGGCGTGGGCGGCTACAGGTTCTAAGCTGGAAACACAAGTGGCCAAGGGCTCTTCGTGCAAATGAGATCACAGTCCTCACCTGAGCCAGCGAGGAGATGGAAGATACTACCAACGGCTATATGCTGACGGCCCCCTTTCTGGGAAAAGTGTCCAGATGGGGTTTCATGACCACAGGTGAGTGTGTTTTCTACCAGGCAGCCCTTCTCCCTCACCTCAGGTGGCCAGACCAGAGCCCAGTGGCCAGCCTCAGGGCTGTCCTCCACAGTCTAGCCAGCAGCCCCTGATCACCACTACTAACTCAGTTCCCTCCTGGGGAGCGAGGACGTGAGACCTGAGGGAAGTCAGTAGCTGGGAAGAGAGAAGCAGCAGAGGCATGGAAAGGCACCAGGAGGGCAGCCTGTTACACTCTGAGGTGTCCAAGAACTCAGACCCATGAGATCGATGGTTCCTGCGCCCCAGACACTTCACAGTTCTCCACAGACTTAGCTTTCCCAAGACTGGGACTTCCTGGGCCTCCTCCCCTACCCCCCCCCACCCCCTGGCTCTGGCCATGCAGTATACCCTGCTTTCCCACAGGAAGCAGAGAAAGCCTAAAAGGGACCAGAACATCCTCCCATCTAACCTCAATGGCAGGCGTCCAGGTCGGGGGGTGCTGGGTACACACAGTGGTAGGCCAGGAGTGACAGCACACCACCCACTTCCCAGGACTGTTAAAGTCAGGATCATGTTTTCAAGCCACTAGAATGAAAACTCATTCTGGCTTTCTATCACAACAAAGAGAGATTAGCCATCTGAAAAGAGTTTCATCATAATGAATTTGTTTTAATTTCCTTCAAACACGAGAGTTCAAACATGCACAGATTTATCTTTACTACAAAGAAAAAAAAAATCCTGGGTAATATGCGAGTGTGTTTCTGTGCCATCCTGTGGCTTGAAGTAACAAAAAAGGAGAGTTTCATGTTCAAAAAAACACTGTTCAAGTGACAAGGTCTCTTAATACTTTTTCTCTTTCCCAAGCAAGCTGCAAATTCTCCCGAGTGGCATCTCTCGCCCACTGGACGGTATTGATGTCGCTCAAACTTCACACAAGATAAGCCAATGATTTTAAAGTCTTTGCTCCTTTCTTTGGCTTAATAGCCATATATCATACATTAAGTCAGCATCTGATTTGAAAGTGAAATTTTCCTTCAAGAAACCAAGACATGTCTGGCGGTACCATCAGCCAAGTCACCAGCCAGGACTCGACAAGACAGCAGAAGCTGTGGGATGAGCGGGGCTGAAGCCTGTCTTCTCTTTCTCGAGTCCAAATAAACTCATCTCTTGGGTAATTCAGACCTCAGTGGTGGATCAGTTCATGAGCCCCAATGCTGAGAGCACTAAAACCAATTCCCCTGCACAGACTGAGTCATCAGACTAAATATTGCCACTTTAACACTTAGTGAGTAAGAATTAGAATGTCAGGGAAGAGCTTTCCAAGCATTCATCATTCTCCTTTGCTTCCTCTAAGATATTCATATAACAACTCCCTGAGACCCACACCAAATAGACTCTGCAGACCGACAGCTTGGTGGGTAAATGCTGTGCGCATGAATCACGGCTCATCTGGGCTCTAATACGTCCACCATCCGCTATAAGGGACTCAGTAAGGGCAGAGAGGTGGGAATGGGGGGGGGCCTGGGGGAAGAACTGGGGAAGGGGGAGCAGGGGGGAGGTAATGGGGCAGGTTAGGTATACCCGAACCCGAAGCTAGAAATGCTTGTAACAACAGAAAACTCATTAATGGATTTGCTTTACTGGTGAAGTCATGACAATAGCTTCTGGGTACGTTTCCCTAAGCAGGTCACGGAACAGCCCCTGTATATCCAGTATGTGAGCATGAGCTCCTTAAAGACGCCGTGGCTGAGGAACAGGAAGCCAGGGAGGTGGGGGAAAGACTGGGCAGCACGGCCCAGGTGAACCAAGCAGCCTATCCACACTCACCTTAAATGAAGGCACGTGACGTGGCACTCAGAAGTTTGATCAGGTGCTGGGTCGGGACTAGTTCAAACTGTGAAGCACAACCCCAAGAGGGTCCCCTGGTTTTCTATCCCTCTCCCACAATCCCACATAGAGCGCCCCCCCCATGCTGAACAGCCCCACCTCACATTCCCCTCCCTGAGAGCACCTCCTGCTCCAGAGACAGCTATTAAGAACATGACCTTGGGGTCAGAAAGACCCTGGGTTCAAATCCCAGCGTGACCGCTTTCTGTGACTCCTTGGCTCGGTCACCTTAAGGCCTCAGACCTCTTTTTCCCATCTGTAAAATGAGGATATGAGAACATCGCAAAGAGCTGCTGTGATTTTTAACAACATAAAAAAACGAGCAAAAACAAGAACAAAAAGTCTTAGCACACCCCCTAGCACATGGTGGGCTCCAACCGTGTCTCTTCCATGGCTGATCTGACAAATTGATTTTTCTGACAGTACAAGCAGCTACTTGGTAGGCTGATCTTTAACTACTTGCCTTCCCCCCAAGAAGAGGGGCTGGAAAGGGAGACTGGGGGGCAGGGAGCTGACAGCAGCTCCCCCAGATGAATGCAGCCTTTCCCATAGGGTGATCTTGTCAGGGTGACTTCACACCCTCCCCTCTGCTTGCTGAAGAACGCAACCTAAGACAGAAGAGGGCCACGGGCCCCTCGCACAAGTAGATGCCCTGAAGCTGCGTCAGCACTGACTGGAGAAAGGACTCGATGTAACTGGGGGACTCAGGGCCAAACCTAACACCTGAAGGCCTGGCAGCCAGGCACCTGCTCTGCTCTGCCCCACTCTGCCCCAGCAAGCCCCTACACCCTATTTCCAAGCTGGGTCCCCTCCACAGGTACCAGGGGTACTGTGGGATTCAAGCACCGGAACTTATCTTTTGCGGGGACACAATTCACGCCTGCAGCGCCCATCATGTGGGGTTCTTCAGATTAAAAGAAACAATGCCTGGAGTATGCTGTGAATGGTACCAGTCCCATGGTACATAGGAACATTCCATGCTACTACGCTGACCGCCGCCATCTTTATCTTCTCTGGGACGTCTCCTTGACTGCCTGGTACCCTTCTCTAAAAAGCATCTGAGACGATTCAGGCTTCCCCTCTGGACTACAAACCCCTTAAGGTCAGGGGTCAGGCTTGTGGGCAGCCGCTCACAAAGCATTCCATGAGCCGAGGGGAACGGTCTCAGCCGTGAGATCATGGGCTCTGCTGTCAGACAGAGCCAGGCTTGGAATGCGGCTCTGGTATTCTCATGATATAACGTTGGACATGCAAAGTCATGTCTGGGCCTCACATTATCATCTAAGGAGCAGGAACGTTGCAGCTGTGCAGAGAGGTTGTGAGGAATACCTCAGACAACACATATACAGCACCAGGGGACCAACAAGTTGTATGTGCCCCGTGACCACTGTCACCTCCCTGGTGCTCGCCAACTGTCTGGCTCGATAAACACCTGATAAATCAGTGAATGGGTAGCGTCAGCCACTCCTCTTCCAAGAGAGGCACCAGGTCACACTGAACTATGACACCTCTGGGGAGGCTTCTAGGCCTCAGTCCAGAGACTGAGTCCACAACCTCTCCTCCTCCACAGCCCCTCGGAATGGACACCCCACCTGCAGAACGACGAACCACTCCATTCATCCATCTCTCAGGCATTCACCACATGCCCAGCACCTCCTGGTGCTCCTGAAGAGGGATCAGCCAACATTCTTCTATAAAGGACCAGACGGTAAACAACTTGGGTCAGGGGAGGCTTTCTGGGCCGTATGGATCCTGTCGCAACCGCTCAACTCGGTGTTCCAGCATGAGTGCTGCCATGAACAACTTGTCCACCTCTTGCTTTACAAAAACAGGTGCTGGGCGATAGTTTGGGGCCCCAGCTTCTGAGGACATATGAATGAGGGAGACTCAGGAGCCACACAGTGACGGACAAAACTCCTATAGAGATGAAGGGACAAGCCGAGAACAGAACAGAGGTCTCATTCCCACCTCGGGCTGAATGAGGTCCTACCTTGTCCACCCAGGATCAATTAAAATTGCACTTAAGGCCAAGGAGAAACAGGAGAAGTTGAGCCAAAACTCATGGCATAGAGGAGATATTTCTAATATGAAGTCCAATCAGCAAACAGGAAGTCTGTTCATAACACATTCAGTGAGAATTTATTTGGCGCCTGATGTGTGCCAGGGCTCTGCTGGGCAGTAGGGATGTGAGCACAGCAGACCCAGTCCCTCACAGGGCCCACATTGAACAGAGAAGAGTTCCACTCCCTAGATGAAAGCGTGGAGCTAGGGCTAACTGAAAGGACCACAGACCATCCAAACCCACAGAATACAGAGAAACCCATGAAACACATTGGCATCCCTTCCAAATGTTGAGCCAGGTTCTACCTATGTCCTTTGATGTGATCTCTGTGGGTACACGGCACAGAGGGAACTGTGGGTGATCTCACTAGAAACTACAGAGCAAAAGCAAAGTCACCCAGTTATATTCTTAGAAAATGACTTTTTCTTGACAGGTAGCCAACTGTCCAGGGTTGGAAAGCCTATAAGAACTCAGGCCATCTTGTGCCCTTGGAGCCCATGCGGTGTACTGGCATTTAAGGCTCCAACATCAAGGGTTCCTTTCCAGGTCTGCTCGAAGGTACGTTGGCCACTCACCCCTTCCAGCTCTGCATGGATGTGGACCCAGTTTCCCTCTCTGGGGGTGGGGAGGGCACTCACAAGCACTCCGAGTCGGACACCTTTGGCTTATCTGCCCAGGCTGCCGATTCTGCTCTGCGAAACCCTCTGAGTGCTCAGTTACTTCTTCAAACAGTCAAAATTAATTTTAGACAAACATTGAAGAGGAAAGGAAAATCTATCTGGAGGACTTGCCAATGCTCACAGCTGTGACAGTGACAAGAAAAGGGCGGCAGAAGACAGAATTCGCTGCAGACCACTCACTTGTCATCACGTACCATCCTCTGCACAAATTGGCATAATTTAGGCAAGAAAATAGGGCAGCTACAGCAAAATACCTAAGGCTCATTCCAAAGACCAATCAAGACAGGATGTGAGGAGGACAAATAAAGCACATTGCCACATACTTCCTGGGAGATGGGTTTTATCACAGGCTTAAAATGATAATCCAAGGATCTCAGCCCTCTTTAAAATAGTATAGAAGCGGGGACACCTGGGTGGCTCAGTGGTTAAGCCTCTGCCTTCGGCTCTGGTCATGATCTCAGGGTCCTGGGATCGAGTCCCACATCGGGCTCTCTGCTCTGCGGGGAGCCTGCTTCCTCCTCTCTCTCTCTCTCTGCCTGCCTCTCTACCCACTTGTGATCTCTCTCTGTCAAATAAATAAAATCTTTAAAATAGTATAGAAGCACCTCCAGTTCCTCCCATGCTCTACGGTCACCCAGGATGAGAAGAGCCAAGAGCTTTCTAGAGCGCCAAGAACACTTTGCCCAGGTCCTGCGTGCCCCCCACCCTGGAAGCTTACTGCCTTCTCTGCGAGGCACTGCCTGCCTCTGTGGGTCCCACATGTTTTCATCCCTCTGTCCTAACACTGCTTTCACTTCTCTGTGCTATAACCCATGTTTTACATCCTGACAGCACCGTGAATGACTGGAGCAGCATTCATCAGTGTTCGAGGTGTCACTGCTGAGAAAAAACAGAAGCAGGAAGAACCCCCGGCTTGGTGGATGTCACAGGCATGGTCCCAAACCCGGACCAGCCAGCCCAAGGCTGGGGGCGCTAGGAAGAGGCACCACCAAGGACCACTGCTGTGAGCCCAGCACGCACAGAGTGCCACATGGCAGCATCCCCACTTCTCAGATGGGGACCCCCAAAGCTGCAAGAGGCAGGGCTGGCACTTGGATCCAGGTCTCTTAGACGGTGCAAGTGCTGCTAAGGAATGGACTAGACGCAAGTCCGACGGGGCTGGGGTGTAGAAGAGAAACCACGCCACCCTGGTGGGCCACTTCGCCCAGGTTCCACACAGCTTAGCTGTGCTATGCAAATGGCCAAGAGCAGATAAAGTCTCCTTAAGGTTCAGATGGGGACACGCAAGTTCCAGGCATGAATGATGAATTTCATGGGAGATACCCGAAGCTATAAGTGGTACCAACAAATTCAGGGATGTGAGAATGTCAAGGGACCACGGCCCCATCCTCCTCTGTGCTCTGGCATCCCGCCCACCCCGACGCATGCACGTGGGCTGGTGCGCATGCCCACACCCCCTCGACTCCACACTGGACTCTACTTTCTTCCTTGTTCTTGCATAAAATCCCATGTCTTTGTCTCGTGTTCCCTATTAGCCAGAGGAGAACCTTTCTCCTGTTCTCTCTACAAGGGACTCTGCAATCCAGGGGTACTTAGGGATTTTCTATTTAATAAAAAGGGCAAAATACAAGACAAGCTGGCAGACAGAAATCCCCCGTGGTCTGAAACAAGGTCACAGAGGAGTCAATGTGAGGAAATGATGCTTGCCTGGAAGCTCTATGTATCTCTAAGCAAATAAAGGACATTGGTTCCCGTGACTGCTAACGTGATGACCCTGGGGACCCAAATAGCCTGCCGGCCTGACTCGGTATATATTTTTAATGAAAAATTGCAAATTAGATTAGCTTAATTTGACCACATCTGCCTTTTTAAACAAAGGAAATTACCATTTTAATGGAATGCCAGCTATTTGTCTAAAGGAAAGAGGTCCTTGTGAGGTCTGCTTTGCCTGTTCTATTTCCATTTTTAAAAAGAAAAGAGAAAAAGAGGACTGCAGGGCAGAGGGCAGCTGGTCAGTCTTGAAAAACACACAGGAGTTGTGGCGAGCATCACAAAGGGCCTTAAAAGCACCAGGGAAAACCCTACCTGCAAAGAGGTTCTCAGCCACCAGAAACAGCACGGACTCCTCGTGTGTCAACGCCGCCCATGTCAGTTTCCTTCAGGAAGGTTCTGCTGAGCCCCTGTTGTGTGCCAGCCATGGTGTTGGATGCTAGGGATTCAGCAGAGATCAAGGCACTTTCCAGAGAAGAGATGCAGGGAAGCAGCCAGAGGTCAACCATCTGAACCGAGGCCCGGAGTTAGAAGAGAGCAAGTATAGGTACAGGGGGTCAAGCACTCCAGGCAAGAGGAACAGAGGGGCTGGAAGTGTAAGGGGGTGGGGCTGGATGGGGCTGAAAAGCTGGCAGGAACCCCATCACAAAAGGCGACCAGCATGGAGGCCACCTTAAGGAGAGCAGGCTTTATGCTGAGGCAAAAGCGAATGTCAACGGTATTCTTTTCAAAAGTTCCTCTGGCTGCCGTGCAGGAAGTGGGGAACTGTGAAAAAGATGAAGCCAAGGGAAGATGCAGCAATAAAGATTCCATCCTGCCTCTGGACACCCTTTCCTCCTAGCCACACCTAACCTCACCTGTGCTCACTGCCTTCCGGATGGTTCTACTCAGCCCTCCCTACCTCCTCCCTGCCTGTCCCTGAACCCTACCTGCCATGTGCCCTCCTGGGCAGGCTCCTTTGATGAGCCCTCCTCTCTCAGACATCCCCAGTCATCCCCGACTGTCTCCTCTTGACCCATGCTCAGACAACTCATGCCCCCACACCCTCAGTGGCCCTGGCCTTGGCCCAGGCACCCTAAGCACAGGCTTGAAAGCTGACCCTCAGTCCTGTCCTTCTCACTCGTTCAGTTCAGGTGGCCATGCGACCTGCCTTCTGCTTCCACAGCTTCTCTAAAACCGCTCTGCCCGGCAGTGCCCCCGACCTCCCTACTGCCAAATCCTTGACCTCTTCTCAGTTTTCCTCCTCCTGGTGGCATTTTCCACCCCTGACCGTAGGCCATCCCTCCGATGTAAAACTCCCCTCCTTCAGTCTGGATGGAAAACTAAATTTAGGCAGTTTCCACCCACCTTTCAGCTCACTCCTTCGCTGGCTCTCCTTTCTCTTCCTAATTCTGGGATGAAAACCTGCCCCAAAGCTCTACTCTCAGCGCCCTCTGCCCTTCCTAGTTTCCTTCCCCTGGGTGATGCCACAGGTCCACCCGTGACCACTGCTTCCACGCACACTGTCCAGAGATGGGCCACTCCCCCTCGACCCCAGCAACTCTAAAACCCCAACCCCAGGACACAGACAGACTTGCATGCCGCCTTTCTGCTCTGCCAAGAGCACCACTCCTACAGCTAGAAAGCTCATTTCCACAGCCTACATCTTTTCCTCTTTTCTTCCATAAACCATTACCAAGTCTCGTCACAGGTCTCTCAACAGGATCCTCCACCAGCAAGAGCGACCCCGGAAGGGAAAGCGGGAGGTACAGCCTCTAGAGACACACTGCACACGTTCACAACTCGGGGCTGCCACTAAGCAGCTGTGGGACCGTGCCTGGCTGCTTCGTTGTTGTGCCTCGATTTCCCCATCTATAAGGGGGCGATGATATTGAGTACTTGGTTCACAGGACAGTCGTGAGGATTACAGATAACAGGGCAAAGCATTTGGCACAGTACCTGTTGGCACACAGTAAGAATTCAATTAATGAAAGTCAAAATGATTAATCCCATGGTCTTGGTTCAGCTCCTCCCACTTCCGTCTACCTCTAAGCCCATCCTTGGATTATTCAATAAATACCGACTTGTCCCAGCCAAGGCCATTCTAGATCAGCCGACAGCGAGAGGACCCACAGACACGCCAGCAAGACCAGCCAAGAAAAGTCTACCCCCCGATCTCCTGACATGAAGATTTACTGTTGTACGTCAGTGATGCTCTGTGGTTGTCTAACAGGCAACAGTAACCGACGCGTGCATTGACCAACATGGAGAAAAGCTCATAGTGCACGACGGGGTAACTGACCCAAAGCAAAGCAATAACACAGAACATACACTGTTCCAGCTGAGAGTGAGTGTATGTGTGCATACATGTGTGTACATGCTTAAGTTCATAGAAAGTGACAAATGTAAATATTTATTTAAGTAATTGTCTTCCAGCCTGAAGGAATACGTCCTTAAGGAACCACACCTGCTTTGTTTACCGTTTTAGACTTAAGTGCCTAACAGAAAGCCAGGAATGCTTGTAGACATTGAATAAATACTGTTAGATGAATAAATAAGTGGATTTCCCCGGTGTGCACGCATCCGAAGGTCTAGAGATTTTATACCAAATGATCAGAAGCAGTCATTCCCAGCTGCTTTGATGACCAATGACGTAGGTTTTAGGTTTTTTGTGTTTTTTTTTTAATAAACCGTATTTTCTATTTTTCCACAATTAACATGATGAGTTATATAATAAAGCAATAAGACTTAAATTCTTCAAGGTGAAGGTCCCTGGATTCAGGGCACAGGCTTTCCCCATCAGCAGAACCTGGAGTAATACCTTCCTTCTCTATACTCTCAGTGTGTACTCCCCCAACCCTTCTTACACTTGTGTTTGCTTTTTTGTTGGCAGAGATCTTTTTACCATGAATAGATGGCTAAACTCTTAAAAATGAATACAGAAGGGGCTCCTGGGTGGCTCAGTCCATTAAGCGTCTGCCTTTGGCTCAGGTCATGATCTCAGGGTCTTGGGATTGAGCCCCACATTGGGCTGTCTGCTCAGTGGGGAGTCTGCTTCTCCTTCTCCCTCTGTCCTTCTCCCTGCTTGTGCTCTCTCCCCCGCTTTCTCTTGTAAATAAATAAAATCTTTAAACAGATGAACACAGGAGTATATCCACTCCTCGCAATTCTGAAAAATAATTCTGAAAAGTAGAATGTCCTAGGATGGGGAGGTACAAACCTCCAGCTGTGAAATAAGTCAGTCACGGGGAGGTAACGTGCAGCACGGAGTCCACAGTTAAAAACACTGTATGGCAAATATGAAAAGTGCTAAGGAAGTCAATCTTAAAAGCTTCCAAAAAATTTTTTTTCTAACTCTGTATGAAGACAGATGGTAACCAGACTTCTTAGGGAGATCGTTTCACTGTGTGTAGAGATGTCAGATCACCGAAACATAATGTTTCATGTCACCATGCGAGAATAAAAAAACCAAGTCCTAGAGTCCTTGACCTTATTGTACATATGAAGAAACTAAGGCACAGGGGACTGTCTGGGATGACAAAAGGCAGAGTGAGAACTCACCACCAGGCGAGATTCGGACTGAAATTCGGCCTCTTTCTCCGGTGCTGGTGCCCGCGCTATCCCTGGCCATCACCGGCAAGGACACCTTGCCCTTGTGAACGGCCTCCCTTCAGAGAATGTCTATGTGCCTCACTCATCTTTGTACCCACTCATCTGTCCTGCTTGTCTCCCATCCAAAATGGGCTCAATTCATGTCCACTGCACTGAACCAGGTGACAGAGCCCGTCTCATTGATGAGCTTCAAGAGAGGCTCCAAGTCTGGGCATTGTGTGAAAAATGCTTTCTGGCTGTGTTCCTGTTTTCTAAGGAGGGCAAAGCTTGTATCAGATATTCGAGTAGAGTCAATAACCAGCTAAGCTGAGCTCCAGCAAGATGACATGACTTCTGCCCAGTGGCAAATGGTGGTCAGTGGGCAGACCTGGGGCCAGAGCTCAAACCTCCTCATTTCTAGCCTGAGTCTTCTCTTCTTATAGACTGTCCACCTTGCTGCATGCTACTGTCCATGACAAGGTCCCAGAATGCTGCATTTCTGCAGCTCAGAAAGATGGTCAGACAGCTTTATAGCTTTATTGAATTTTGTTTTCCGCAGACCACAATTTTTTGTAATGGTAAAATATTTTTGACGTGCCTGGAATTCATTCCTTTAATTCATAAGCAATCCATACAAATGTCAGGCATGCCAAGGTAATTTTCTTTGAAATGATTTATCGGCCGTATGAACACAAGTCATCCCATCTGATCTCTGGAATTAAAACCACATTTCTCTCTTCACAAGAGAAGGAGAGCTCGGTCACGACAAACAGGACGCATTTTCATTGGTCTGGGATGAGCGGGTCGCAGTCAGTAAGCAAAGTGGTAAACAGGAGGATACCCAGTCCAGACCTGCGCATCTCTCTCCTCCCACCAACATGAGATCTGTGCCCAGCGACTCCTTCCCAACTGACAGCATTTAATACCTACGATAATCACCCATCTACAGCCAAATTACAGGCAGCTGCTACACTGTGTGCGCACAGTGAAAACAGGCTGTGATGAGGGGAGGTGGTTGACGGAGCAGAAATCACATTCCTGCAGTGCAGCTTGGAAAAGGCTCAAGTTCAGCCCCTGCAAGGCCTTCAGACTGCACTGCCCAGAGGTGAATAGAGGATGCAAGGAGGCCGATCCCAAGAATGCTGCTAGCCAGGGTACAATTTCTTTTTTTTTTTTTTTAAGATTTTATTTATTTATTTGACAGAGACAGCAAGAGGGGGAGCACAAGCAGGGGGAGTGGGAGAGGGAGAAGCAGGCTTCCCATTGAGCAGGGAACCCTATGTGGGGCTTGGTCCCAGGACTCTGGGATCATGACCTGAGCCAAAGGCAGACGCTTAACGACTAAGCCACCCAGGCACCCCACCAGGGTGCAATTCTATCCTGGGTGTGCACTGCCCGCGAAGAGCCTGAGTCAGAATGCCAAGCTAAGGTTACTTCCTTAGTTTGCTCCCAGAAAGATCCAGGCCCCCCAGCACCAGCCTGAAACCTGAAACCCAATCAGAGCTCTGAAAGTCTCTCCAACGCACATTACATTTCTGTGCAGTCTATAATACTCTGCTTTTGTCGAGGACTACCTTACCTCAAACCTCCGGGTCTCACTATCTGCAGAGATGGGGCTTTCAAACCTCAGGACCCAAATAACACCAAGCTGGATCTCAATTTAGCCAGTTTGGTTCCTCACACTGCACTCAGATAAAAATGTGCCCAGCAATCCAGCCTGTTCTATGCCTCAGAGTTCCTCACATAAAAATGTTCCCTTCACCAAACAACCTCCAGAATGCCTCCAGTATTTCTCGAGAAATATCAGAGAAAACACTTGCAGCAAGCATGAAGGGATCTCAGAAACATCCGATTAGCACATCGTTTCTCAAAGTGTGGTACGTACACCACAGGGGATTTGGGAAGCACACAAAATTTTTTCATTTAAGTAATTTATATTCTGTATATCAAACCTGTCGTTTCAGATCCATCATTATTTAAGATGAAATTGGAGAGAAAGGGAAACTGATTTAAAGAAAAAATTTTTTAATAAATTCAGGGGTTGAAGAATGTGGCCGAAACCAGGAAGAGAGGCACCCACAAGTCTGGGAGACGTGGGACTGGACGTGAGACGTGCTCCCGCGGCACCTGCAGCTACCTGTGAGCATGAGCACAACTAGGTTGGACAGCAGGGGGTGGGGGCGGGAGGTGGGGATGGGGGTTGGTAGGTCACGGGCTAGGGGAGGAGCGCTTCTGACATTCTCCAGGCACCAACACTGTTTCCAGAGCCTTTCATGCATCATCACATTTTCCATAGTGATCCTGCAAAGGACAGCTTGGTCTCCTTACTTTATCGACAAGCAAGAGAGAGAGACAGGTTCAACACTCCTCCAACATAACACACTTATCCATCCCAGGCATATGAAGTGTCTCATCTGGCCTCATAATGCAGCTGCGCGGATTCACCCAAGACAAGGCATCTCAGTGGTGAGTTACCTCCCTTCCACCCAGCAGAAGGAGAAAATAGAACAGTAAGAACATACTCCGCAAAGAACATGAACTTTTATTTTAAAATTCCAAAATGCTTTCACAACCATCAACATCTCCTCACCTTAAGGTATTGCTTTCATTTGACCGATAAAGAGACAGGCCCAGAACTGTTGAGCAAGGGGCCCAAGGTCACCCAGTAAGTGAGCAAGAGGCAGGATGAGAATGGAGGTTTTTAGTCTGTTGATCCAGAAGCTCAAAATCCTGCTCCGTGCTCTTTCCAGGATGCCAGGTCAAAGAACTCCCTGAGAGAGGGGGTGAAGGAAGCTCCATGGATGTCTTATGACCTCTAGAATTACAGTGGCATCCCACCCAGCAAGGGTTGGTCCAAGAGTCCATGAGAGCAATGCGCATCCCTTCTCCGTAGTTGAGGATGGTGTCCTCACATGGTCAGTGAGTTGATGCCAGTGGTTAAGGGTGGCTCACGCCTTTATCCCCAGGAGATCAACATCTGGCTGTACATGTGGCCATGGTTACTATTCCTATCAACTAGAGCTTTCTCGGCCTTTACTAGCTGAATCATTTACTCCTTCAGAAGGGGATCAAGACACTTCTTCTCCATACCCCAACTTCCCTCCCTTCACAAAACCAGCCCTGAAGGAGGTGAGATGTATCCAACGTCCTCTCAGTCTTCACTAATGCCTTCTTCTTTCCTTTGTTAATGATGGGTCAGATGGTGGGTTCTGCCTGCCTGTCTACTGCTGAGTTCCAGTGACTCAGAGTGTGGGCTCTGGAGAGACTTCCTAAATTCACAAACCAGTTCTTGATCTTGGGCAAATTACTTACCCTCTCTGAGGGTCAGTTCTTCCTCCATCAAAGGGGAATGCCATTAATGCCCACTACTCAGGGTCTGAGGGGCCCAACTGAGTTAATCTGTGTGAATCCCTTCCCTTAGGTCCCTTATCCATTCTTCAAGACTCAGTTTAGAGACCATCTCCTCCAGGAAGCCTTCCTGGACATGCCTACCCTCTCATGCATGGTGGCTAGTTCCACATCCACCACACAGCAAATGTTCAATAAATATTTATCAAGTGAATGTTTAAGGAGAATTTCCTAAACAAAGGAGAATCCTCAGAGCCCAGAAGAAGAAAGTTTAATTATTGGGATGCCAATGATAGGGCCCCTCTCCAGTGGCCTAGGGAGACTGTACAGGACACCAGAGAGCCCCCCCCAACCAGTGCACACTGTATTGATGACTGCCTCTATCACCCACATACAGGACTGTTCTGCAAGCTGACAAGACTTAAAACAATGAGGCTGGCCTGCCTGCCAGCCCTTTCCAGGTACGTCCATACCTCAGCGAGGCAGCCTTGTTAGCTGATGGGTTGGGACAAGGTAGCAGGATGACAATAATTTGTGCCTTTGAAATAACTGGTGCCCAGAGACTATATTCAGTCCAAGATAAAGTGTCATGAGGCAGGTCCCCATTACTCCAGGACCAGGCCAGAGAAATCTGAACTGTCATCGGTCCGTGCCTCCCCACCCCCACCCAAGGAAAAGCAGAACATAGCCCTGCTGCGCCTGCCATTAAGCAATGTATCTGGCCTTGGATCATTAACTTGTATGGCTGACGAAAATACAGTAACAAATCTGAAATATTTGCTTAATTTATCTCTCTGCCCCTAGCCCTTCTAGCAGCTTCTGATAGGATATGCAGAACACATTCTTCTCTCAGGAAGACAGAAACAAATCTTTGGAGAAATTATGAGAGTAAATAAAGCAGGAGTCACCAGGAAACCACAGCTAAACAAACACTCAACAAATCTAATTGATTCGCTAATTTGGGAATTTGGCAGATTAACAGGGTTTTACTGCAATTTTATGGATAATATTTCCATAATTTCTTCCTAGTTAAGTGATCGATAAAATCTAACACTATAGCACCTGTTTTTTCCTGAAAATGAATAAGCAGCGAGAAAAAAACTTTGACCGTACCACCAGCCTGTCGTACCTGGCGTCCCTAGACAGGGCAGAGAGACCTACCCAGGAGGTATACTGTGGACAAAGCCATTTGATTTCCCAACAGCCCGACACTGCAGACATCTGGAAGACCCCAAGATGGCCAGGGGTCTTAGCCAAAGGAATTGGGTAGAGTAGGGCCATCTGTGTACCAATGACGTGATCCTGAAGGACACACAATGGAAGGCAAGAATATGTATGTCCCCTCGGAGATGGGTAATTACCGTTTATATTTAAGTAAGCTTTTTATTTTTCCTGAAAGTTCTCTTTTTCTAAGTCACAGAAGCCCACGTAGGATGGTGACAATAATGCCAGAAAATGTTTGAAATACACCAGGAGTCAGAACATCACGGAAAGACTCTATCATGTAACCATGATAGCTCATACTTATTGAGAGCTGGGCAATATGTGAAGCAAATTTTCACAAGCAAGAGCTCATTTAATTCCAGCAAACCTACCAGGGAGAATTGAGAGCCCTGGTTCTTTACTGCTGGGTTGCAAAAAAAAAAAAAAAAAAAAAAAAAAAATCTGTGGCTGTTTCCATTATTGAAAAATACTTCCTGCCTGCAGAGGTCCACACCACAACAGCTCACAGCCAAATGGGGTCTTGGGGACAGACCAGACAGACCATCTGCACCAAGTCCTCACCAACTGTAGAGGGAAGGTTCACGTAGGGACAAGTCAGCCTTTATATATTTAATTTATATATTTATATATTTAAAATTTATATATATATATATATTTATAAAATATATTTTATAAATTAATGAATTCTATGTTTATTTTCAAGAGCAAGATTTTTTCTCCATAAAGAATAAAGAAACCACAAGGCTTGCACACTCCGTAGGGTTTAACTTCTTTGCTGGACTCGCCCTCTCGGAGGTCAACAGTCCCTGAAAATAACATAATTAATCTTTAGGCTCTCACAACTGTCCTGAAGCAAGTTTCATCCACTCAGCTTGCATAAGGCGACTCATTGTCAAAGGCCTGCATTCTACTCACAGACTTTAAGATGACTGAGGTTTTCTTGCCCTCACCGTGGGCAGCCACGCCTCCATTCCAAAGCTGCGGCCAGAGACCCTGAAGCCACTGGCCAGTGGGGTAATCACCAGGTCATAGGGCAGAAGACAACAGTGTGCTAAGTGCAGCTCCAGTAAGGGACCATTCTTACTGCCTGTCCCCACAGCCAGAGGCTGCACCTAGCCAGACCACCAAAACCCCCACCAGCCCCTGCAGACCTGGTGACATGTGTGAATGACTCCAGGAGAGACTCTCATTACTCCTGGAGCCTCCACTGGGAAGAGGATCAAGCCAGCTTGGGACAAGAAGATTCACAAATGGACAAGGAGACCAGTGAGTCCTACAAGGAAGCCAGGCAGAGTCCTGACCACCCACCAGTGCCCAAGAGATGCCTGTTCTCTGCTCACCCACACTCTCTATCTACCCAGAAGAGCAAATCTGCAACATACACTGCATTTTCTAGAAAGGGGAGCCTTGGAATTAGAATATCTTACTCCTATTTGGAGGGATCAAAAGGAAGAGGTTTTAACGTAACTGGTCTTTGGGGTCACACAGAGAGCATGGCAGGGTGACACCACGGTGGTCATCCAAAGACTCCTTACCAGGCCCTCGGCACAGCCCTTGGGACTTAAGACGGCTCTCAAGAAGGCAAGCACTGCTCCCAGCCAAAGAGTTGGGTGTTACATGGGCACATACCCAAACACGAATGGTGCCAAGAACAGCTGGCAAGGAGGAAAGAAAAGGGCGGATCAAAGAGAAGAAAGTCCACTGCCCAACGGAATGTTCTTCCACTACCACTCACACACTTACCAGCAGAGCACCCACTGGAAATCCCTCCCCAGCCCACCCATGAACAACCTACTTAGCTGGAACCAGCGTCGATAGATAGGTATTGGGGCAGAGCAAAGAGAGAGCCTGTCTCCAACTGAGGCTGCCAGGCATCCTTGCACCAAACCCAACATAGAATGAGAGGCCAAGAACCAGGGGCCATCCCTGATGGTTCCAGCGAACTAGACCATCAGGGGAGGTGTGTATCAAGTCCCACTCAGAGAAACACTGCAGCCAGAGGAAAAGCAATAATGCATCAGTGCCTCTTTGCACTGTTCCAACAAGCATAAGGAACAGATGCATGCTGGGGGATTGGGGAAACTTGGCAAAATGATAGCTAATTAAAAAAATGATAGCCAATAAAGGCTAAGATTTATTAAGTGCTAGCCATGTGCTGGCTTTACCTACATCGCCGGACTGAGTCCTGACACTGATGCTTTGCAGGAGGCACTACTCGCATTCTCATCAGAAGCTGGGAAATGGAGGCTTCCAGAGGCTATGTAACTTACCCCAGCTGACATAGCTAACTCCAAGAAAAGCCTGCTTGCCATAGCCCCTGTGTTTATAGGTGTGTGCACTCTCCATGCCCCTCTCCCCACACAGTGCATGCACGGTCCCCTGCCACCCCGTGAATGCCAGGATCCCAGCACCTCCTTCTTTTTTTTTTTTTAAAAAAGATTTTATTTATTTATTTGACAGAGAGAGAGGAGAGAGAGAGATCACAAGTAGGCAGAGAGGCAGGAGGACAAAGAGGAAGCAGGCTCCCTGCTGAGCAGACAGCCCTACGTGGGCTCGATCCCAAGACCCTGGGATCATGACCTGAGCCGAAGGCAGAGGCTTAGCCCACTGAGCCACCCAGGCGCCCCCCAGCACCTCTTTCTTTTAGAAGAAAGCTAAAGGGGTCTTCATTCCATAAAGGCTTGCATTCTATCTGAGATCGCAAGACTCGGGCCTCAGGTTTCTCTGGGGAAAAGGGGGTTATTTATTACTATTCTCTTAGAGGAATTTCTCTGTCCCTCCCAAGGAGCTGCAAAGAGTCCCGCCTGTTCCTGAAGATTCCCCCTTAAAGTCAACACCAGAAAGCCAGGGAAGAAGGGTTACAAGTCCAACACTGTGTGTCTGGGAAAAGACAGGCCCATTTATTCTAGTTCCCCTCACTCAGCGGTGGGTCTTCATTTGTTTCAGTAGAAGCTGTTAGGTTTCTCTCTGAAAAGCTTTTAGGAAAATGTACGACCATCGCAGATAACTGAGTTCTCGTGAGATTAATATGCTTAGAGACATAAAAACAAAACAGACTTGTGCATCTCCCCTAAAATGAATTTAAATTATAGAAGGAAGCATTTCATAGGTTTGAATTTAGTCAGCGTTTTTAAATGTCACTTTTTATTGACAACCATCTGGAGTGAGGATGAGGTGTGTTTTATGCCACTTGGCCGAGGTGATGTTTGGCCTGTGTTACTTCCTATTTCACTGTAATTAATTTTCTCTTAGTGAGTAGGAATGGAGGTGAAAATGTGATCGACAACATCAGAAACCACAGTGCAGATATGGGGCCTCCCCAAAAGCAGCCCCAGGAAGTCAGATCTCAGCTGGTTCCCCCAGCAACATGAAATCTGGGGCTGCATAAGGCAGGGGCTCCGAAAGCATGCTGTTCTTCACTGAGTGAAGGGTGGAAAGGACCCCAAAAAGTGATTTCTAATATATGAAATAATAAGAAAAATATGAAAAATAAGAAAAAGTCTATTTTTTATAGCCACAGTCCCGATTTTGGAAATAGTTCTGAGCCTTATAGTACAAGTTGAGAGGCACAAGCAAGCTCACTGAGAGGTTCCCCTCAACGTGAACTCCTGTGGTGCGGCTTGAGCCCTCGTTAGAAGCATCAGCCCACAGCATGGACGAGTGGCGCCCGCCCTCATGGCGGATCAGAAACAACGGGCTCCCTCTGTACATGCTCACATGGAAGGTCGGCACCACACCTGGGGTCACACAGAAAGGTCACTTCAGAATGACAGCCACTACACGTGTCCCTTCTTCTTCTTACCTCTTCTCCATTTCTTCTCGGCTCCGTGTGACATAAAACAGGCTGCCACTACATCCACAATGACAGAGGAAAAGAGAAAGGAGCAAGAGGGCCACGCAGGGATCAAGCTCCAGGGAAAGTTCTAGAACCTCGGCCCTCACATGGCAGGCTGGACAGCATCCACACTGCCGGTTCCTCTGGGGAGCTTACCTTCTGGGCAGTGTAGACAGGGGTATGAAAACAGCTCCCCATTTCCATCCTCCTTAAGTTCAATCACCTTGATGTTAAAAAAAAAAAAAAAACACTCCGTGATTTCCCAACTATATCCAACAACAGACATTTACGGATGTCTATGAAGTGCCAGCCACTGTTCTAGATGCCTGGGATAAAATGATGAACAAAACAACGATCCCTGTCATTGTCAAATTCACATTCCAGCAGAGAGAAGAGGCAAACAATACATGTGATAAAGAGAGCACTGAACGTGTTGGAAGGGAATAAGTACTACACAAAAATGAAAACGTAGAGTCAGGTGGGTGGGGATGAAAAACACACGAAGTGTGGAGGAAATGGGTTAGAGTAATAAACCAGGTGATGTGGGAGGCCTCACTGATATGGTGGGACTTGACCCAAGACCTGCAGGAAGTGAGGGAGTGAGCCAAGCAGTTATCAACGGAAGAGCTCCCAGGGAGACTGGGCAAAGGCCCTGAGGTCCAGTGTGTTTAAGGAACAGCAAGGAGGCCAGTGTGGCTGGAACAGAGCGAGCAAGGGAGAGAGGAGGAGATCACTCAGAGAAGCTGCAGGAAGCTGGATCATGATGGGGCTGCAGGACCTAGAGTGCTCTGGCTTTTCCTCCAAGACACACGGGGAACCTTAGCCAGGATTTGAGCAGAGGAGTGAAACATTCTGATGTGTTGTACAAGGACACGACTGCGGAGCAGGGAGGTGGCCACTGGAGACGCAGGCGGAGCAGGTGGAACGCGTGTGTGCTCTTCGGAAGAGAGACGTTAACGATGGCCAGGATAGGTGCCGCAGAGGTGAGGAGTCAGTCAGCGAGCAGACTAGTGCTCACGCCCCTGCTCCTGCAGCCACACACTCGAATGCCAGCTGGAGTCAAACTGATGAACTGAATCGACAAGGTCGACCAGGTTCACGCGGAGGCCAACTAGATAGTGCACGAGTGCCCTATGAGAAGGGGTGGCCGCTGACCAGCCACCTGTCTCCACAGGGCACTGGGAGCCAGGTGGCTATGTCTGAGGATTTTCCACAATAGGAGATCCAAATCTGTGGGGTTTGGGGTGGGACATCTCGTAATTTTTTTCTTTTTTTTTGAAAAGATTTTATTTTTTTATTTGAGAGAGAGAGACAGCACAAGCAGAGGGGAGAGGGAGAAGCAGGCTCCCTGATGAGCAGGGAGTCCGACCCAGGGCTCCATCCCAAGACCCTGGGATCATGACCTGAGCCGAAGGTAAAATCCACCTTGTGGATTTGACAAATGCCTGGGTTTGTCACTGCTGATGCACGCGCACTGATAGTTTAATCTTTGAAAAGCGAGCCAACACACGTATAATGAGTTATACTACGTCAGGACGATCCACAAAGTTGGTTTCCTAGAGGCTTACGGGTTTTTTTATCCTTAAGAACATACCGCCGCTCACTCTGAACCCGTCTCTGAATGCAGCAAGCCTTTACAACAGGAGCTGGCAGGCTGAACTCCTTCCAGGTGAACGCTCTTAATAATTAATAATTAGGAAAATAAAGACGACACGAGCTCGTCAAAGATGCGGGGAGCCTTTGTCACTCACGGTGCAGGAACACTCCATCATCTGAAACCCCACACGAGACAGAGCTTGTTACAAAGTAGTGGAGGCAGAGCAGAAGCTATCCCTCGCTGAAAGAAGCTCATGTCTAAATTCATCACTGTTTAGGTCAAGAATGCAAAGTCCACCTGAAATGATTCTGCAAGCATCCAAGGGAAGGAACAGGGAAATCTCCTCATCAATTCACATAATTACTGACACCTCGCATAATGAGCTTATTTTAGCCTCATAAATCAGCTGAACCACAAGTTATTGAGTGTCTGAAAGGGGAGAGAAGCCGGAGGTGTGCTGTGTGGGAGAAGGGCCCGGGCAGGAGGCAGAAGGCACAAATGGCAACTGCTGCCCCATGCCCTCTCCTCCAGGCAGAAACCGAGGCTGTCTCCAAGCCACAGAGGGACAAGCTCCACCAGACACCCCGCTTGCCATGAACAAGTCTACAGGCTGCCCTGCACCCCGCTGGGTCAAAAGGGGGTGCTCCTGCTTCTCTGAGGCTCTACACTGCCCCCCCCCTCCTGCCGGCTACCCAACCAGAAGGACCAAGAGGGACCAGTCTGCTGTAAGACACAGACTGCAGAGCCCAAAGAAAAGGGCAGGTCTGGCTAATTCCTTTCCCAGTCACGCCAAATGCATTTTAAGTCCTAATCTGATAGGACCTGTCTTTACTGAGGCTCAGAAAACCAAGAAGGAGCCCACAGCTGTGTCGTGGATGAACCGTGCAGCCTCACAGAGTTACCCCACAGGCTTCCTGCAATGGCCGAGCCCCGAACTCTGCTCTCTTCACCATCTGGCCCTGACAGCTGAGCAGAGAGAAGACACAGAAGCCTTCAGGACCAGGCAAGCCTGACTCCATCATCCACAACTCAGCATTCCCGGTGAGCTGTTGCTCTCGGGCTCCCATCCTGGTCCCACTGACAGGAGAAGGTCCATAGTTCCAGGGAGGTAAAATAAGAGGTCGTGGGCTCCTCACTGAAGGAGCCCAGCATCCTATAGAGGGGACTCGATGCTGACAAAACCCCGTAGCCCAGGAGCCAGGCATCTACAAAGGCAGAGGCTTGCTGGAGAGTCACACACAGAAACAGCATCAACCCCTGGCACTCCATGCGGACGCCAGCCCCCATGGGTATTAAAGACATCTGGAAGAAGGTATTAATTCTGAGGATGTGGTGTGAGTCAGTGAGAGAGGACTCCCCCAAGAGCAAGAAGGCCAGGCAGGTGTGGACACCTGCCCACAATCCTGAGGGCAGCCCATGTGACCGGGGGGCATGGCAGAACACCAGTTTCCTGACAACTCGACCTTGTCAACGCCTACCCGCTCAGCCTGCAGTCCATCTTGAGCACTGGGTGCCAAGGGACTGTCGCCATGAGCAGAAAGCCCATTTGGATTCAAAGCTTCTATCTTTCTACTTAGAAGGCCTCCAAGAGGAAAACTCTTCATAATTATAGGCAGACAGATGGGAAGGGCACTGACTACGTGTCTGGCACTATGATAAGGCCAACGCATGCATTTTCCACTGAAGTCTCTAAGGGAGGAGCCACAAGGAGCTTGCCTGGGTGCTCAGAGCACAGACTTCTCCTTTCCAGTGGAGTGACTGTGGGCCAATGACTGAACTGTACCTCAGTGTTTGCCTCTGCAAAATGGAAATAAAACAGTCACTGCCAATAGTAATCCCCAAGTAGGGCTGTTAAGAGGATTAAATGAATTATTTAAGTCAGTGCTTCAGAAGCCAAAGTGTGCATATTAGGTACCATTAATTCAGTTACCATATCAATTTTATATTGAAAACAAGGAAGTGCACGGAAAAAAGTAATTTGCCAAAGGCCAAAGAGCTAGGAAGTAGCAGAGCTGGGTCTTGGACTACGGTCTCATCCTTCCACACTGTGAGACATGAAGAGCATCCTGGGATCCTGCCTAAAATGGTTAAAACAAACTCAGAGAGAATTAACAGCTTAATTATATCCATGAGATATGTACTGGAACAGGACATAATTTCATGGTCTGGAAAAAAGAGATATAAGATCCATACTTCAAGTTCATAGCTGTCACTGTAAACCAACTCCTGTCCGAGGAGAATGGGCAATTTTAAAGGAACTGATCTTTTTTTTTCCCCTCTGGGGAAAGGTGACAATACTATGCTTTACTTTAAGCTATGCTTCACAACTGCGGAGACACTTGGGAAGAGACAGGAGACAGGGAAAGGGCAGCACTGACAGGCTGAGCCCAAGGGCAGGATGTCACCTGGGACACCTGGGACCTAGGACTCCCAGGTTCTTGTAGTCATTAACTGGCTGGGTGTACCTGAAAGGGGAAGTGGTGATTATATTAGGGAAATATTCAATGAGCCCATTAGATGGTGACCCTGTGGTGCTTTATTATTATTATTATTATTATTATTATTATTATTATTATTATTTTAGAGAGCGTGAGTAAGCAGGAAGAAGAGCAGAGGGAGAGAGACAAGCAGACTCTGCTGCTTGTGGAACATGACACGGGGCTCAATCTCACGAGTCTGAGTTCATGACCTGAGCCAAAATCATGGGTCAGATGTTCAACTGACTGAGCCACCCAGGTGCCCTAGACCCAGGGGTGCTTCAATCCTGCCTGGGCCCATCTTCCTCTCTTCCTCAAGATCCTTGAGGAAAAAAGATCACCAGAAAAGCACAGAGCACTACTTCTGTGAATCCAGACCCCAATATAAAAAAACACTGATCCTGGCTAGACCACACACAGAATTCCTATCACCAGGCTAACACAAAGATCTTCATTCTCCCAACACAAAACCGGATCCCAAACCCTTCCGCTCTGAGAAAAACCAGTCCATTGTATACCCACCAGCTTTGAGTAAAATGGAGCAAGGAATGTAAGAATATTTGGAAACATACATCAGGTTACATCACTCCCTAAGTTAAAACCCATTCGTGTTTTCCCCCATGCAGAGAATGGCACCCAAAAGGCCACTGCCAAGCCACAAGGTTCTGTAGGATCTGTGCCTGCTTGGCCCTTCTCCCAGCCCTTGTCTCTCACTCATTCTGCTCGTTGCCGCTCCCCTCCACAGGCCCAAATCTCACCACCTTGGAGCCTTTGCAAACACTGTTTCATCTCCCTGAAAGGTTGTTTCACTGTATCCTGATTTATTGCCTTCCTAGCACTTACTATCATCTGAAAACATATGATTTATTTATTTATTTGATCTCTTAGATGGTAGGTCCCATAAGGACAAAAGCCTGTCTCTGTCATTCACTGCCATGTTCCCAGCACTCAGCAAAGGGTCCAGGCCTCCCCAAGTCCACCATGATGGAATGGTCTGACCAACCAGATGGAAGAGAGTGGAGATGAGGATCGAAGACAGGGACACAGTCCCAGACTCAGGGATGACACTCTGGTCTTGTTCTCAAAAGGCCCCACCAGGATCCTCACCCCACTAATGTCAAAGACAAAAAAGACAAGAAAAACCACATGCCTTTGCTGTGACGTTAACACTTTGTGAGTTCCACCTCTGGAATATGTTACCTCCTAAGGATTCCTGACCATGAAGCCCATCAATCCTTGCCCACCTTCTCGGGGATAAAGAACTGGTCTTTAATTCCAATCTGTCCTTGAGGAAAAGTATAGGAAAGAGAGAGAAACATCTTAAGCCACCAGACTTGGTCACCACATAGAGAAGACATCATCTCTGGACTCCCATTAACGTTCTTTTTTAAGACTGCAGGACTTCTAAGGTCATTGGCAGTGCAGTGAGTCTCCAGTTTTATGTTGTGGAAGAGGACACAAGCCTCCCCCAAGGACTGATTCCCTGGGAAAGTGAAATGGTACATCAAGGAAAGAACACGTATTCCAGTAGGAAACGGATTGGGGGACTTCCCAGCTCTACTACTTAAAAACTGTGCAGTTTTGACAGTGGTTCTTAGCCTCTCTGAGGCTCAGCCTCCTTGACTGTAAAATGGGAGGGTAACTCCATCTTCCTCCCTGGGTGGGTGGGAGGACAGGCCCCACGCTGTGTCTGATGCTGATGCCCAGAGGGCACTGTGTCAAGGTCAGTGCCATCTGCTTCTCAACCCCTTCCCCAGATACAGAACTGTGAATACAGCCCACTAGGCCCTGAGTGGGAACTTCTAAGTCTGAGGGAACCCCAGGTCATTATACATTCTCCAAAGTGTCCTGACCACCCACTGCTAGCTGCATCCAAGAACTGCCAGATGTGGTCCCCAAATTCCCCCATCCTCCAAGACGATTTTCCCTTTCTTCATTCACAGCCTGGAAGGACACTGTACTGCTGATGCAACAAATGGGTATGTTTGAGCCCTGTTATGCCCTTCACAGGTGGCACACAGGCCCTGAAATCCAAGAGAGAAGGACTGAACAGAATCCATGAGTTCAGGGAAATCCTAAATCCAGGAACAGAGCACAGGTGGAGAGGGAAGCTACACCCAGACACTGGCATGAGGCTCCCAAACCAATGTGGGACTGGGTAGCAGGCCAGAGGAAAAGGCAGTGTAGCCAAGGGATTCTGCGCAGGGCCCAGGTCAAATCTCAGATCTGCCATGTCCTAGGTGTACAAGCCTCTGCCTCCCCTTCTGTAAAACGGCTTAATCACAGTACTCAACTCGAGTTCTTGCGAGGGTTGAGAGGAGGCACAGACACACTCAGCACACAGTAAGTATTACATGGCTAATAGATATACAGCAGGTGCTCATGGAAGACTAGCTGTCGTAGCAGCAGTTACTGTGTTGGCAAAGTCAGTTCCGTCTTGCTTTTTGAGGTTCTTCTGTTAGACTAGAAGGCCACACATGCAAACACCGCAATGACTCAGTCCTTCAGCATCTATTAAATGCTAGATGTCTGGCCCTCGGGGAGCCTGTGGCCCAGTGAACATTCATTTTAGCTCAGTTCAGCATTGGGCAGGCACCCCATGCGTTTCGGGCCCCGGGCTAAGCACTGGGGGAGGAGGAAGGATGCTAAAGTGAAGCCAATGTGGACGGCAGGGCAGTGGACGGCAGGGCAATGGACGACCGGAAGCAGCCCACTCGGGCCATCACATGACCAGCCTTCCTGCACCCTGAGAATGTCTTCCGTTGGCTTCACCACATCTCCCATCTCTACACCAAGACCTTATTACCTCTCCAGGCTTCCCATTTTATACCCTTATTATCATGCTCCTGATACTGTGTGTTCACAGACACTTAATCAAGGTGTTTGCCTGGTTTATTACAACACCTTCCAGCGGATCTATTTCCCCTTATCTGGCAGCTCCACCATGGCACCCACTGGTGTTTGAGAAGATCTTCCCGGGGTATCATTTCACTTGTTCGTGATGATAATTAATTTTAAGCACTGATCAAGATGTTCAGGGGAACCAGACTTTGGGAATTGATGGCCAGGGAGGTTTATCAGGACAACCGGGCCTTTGTAAGATGTTACAAGCAGGCTGAATGCAGGAAGCATGGAAAAGTCTGCATTTTGATAACCATCTCAGTGGCTGCACGGATCACTGCTGTCAAAATCTGTTATTAGTTTCATTATTCCCAACAAGTTCCGTTTTGTGCCCATTGGATAATTGGCCAAGGAGCCATCACTGCATTTTAACGGAGCCAGCAAGTATTACATAGAGACGAAGGCCCACGCAGTCTAGGGCACGATGCAAAGAACAGGCGAGCGGGAGGGGTGTTGACTCTAGTGTTCACAGCCCTGAGCAGAGCTCAAGGCAGGAGGGGAATGTGCCACTCCAGCTCCCGAGCGGGTACCAGCCAGGGAACAGTCAGAGCTATCCCACGCACATGGGACAGTGGCATTCTCTTCTTATAGGTCTGTGTGGAGCAGGAGGCTGCAATGAACTGAAGGACTAGAGGCGGGAAGGACAGGCGCACATAGCGGGCAAGGCAGAAATGCTACATTGAGAAGAACAAGCTTCACCGAGGAGCACACCAAGTCTGGGGACCACAGGAAAGGATGTTTCCTAGCATCTGGCTTTCAATAAAACCCAGGGTCAAGCCACAAATTCCCACGCTTGCCAATACCAGTGGCAGCATGGATTCCAGCAGGAAGGACTTTACCCAGCATGCTCCTAGGGACCAGGCACAGTTCTGGGACCTACTGAGGACCTTGTGCGTTCCATGTCCTCAAAGTCCAGTGGGGGACACAAACCACTGGAGACAGGTGGCATGTGAGCAGCTGGAAGAGCTAGTTAACCCAGACAGGGATTTTAGCTAAGACTTTCCACGGGGGCCTGTGGGCTGGGGCCTGCAGGGTCAGTCACGATGACCACGTACCAGGCTCTGCGGGCCTGACACAGGCATGGCACGGATCTAGTCATGTAAATGAGGACACCCCAAACTGCAACAGATAGTGACAATTCCCCAGAACACCAAAGTCTCACTTCATCCCACGGCTTTAATCCTCTCCAGGGGGAAAAAAAAAAAGTGCTATTTAGATCTTTAAAAAAAAAAAAAAGAAAACAAGTATTGAATATGAATTTCCACTGTTGTCTCCAGTCCTCACCCCCACAGTAAAGAAGTTGAGTGCCTGACATAGCCACCAAGGAGAAAGAGGAATGTGGACGAGAGGCACCCCGGAACTCTGAGGCAGAGCCCTCGGACTCCAGATGACCCCCAAGATAAACAATCCTTCCCAGCAACAAAAGGTTGAGGGAAATAAACCACATGTCATTAAGACAGAGTGTGGGAGCCCAATGCAACAGTGACCTCATTGTCCAGGACCGCAGCCCCACTCAGCTCAGAAGACACTGCTAATTCATCAGAGTGCAGGGGTGCACCTGAAGGCCCATGGAGCCTCGGGACCTCACTGACAAGTGTCTGGGCTCCAGATGGTGCTGTCATCCAGCCTCTGCCCACTGGGTGCCGGGCTCCAAACTGAACATCCAGTGGCCACAGAGTAGTTGGGCCAGAGTGAAAAATGAGCTGGGGTTCCAGCCTGTAGCCGACAGGCCTGAAAAAAGGTGACTCGAGGCTGATAGGTATGTGTGGGGAGAGCTTTTGGAACCAAAATGTGCCACTTTTGACATTAAGGGATGAATCACTGCATGGCTGTCCACTTTGTTTTAACCAGAAGCACGGGAAAAAGCTCAGGTCTCTGCCTGGAGAAGAGAAGTCCCAGGCCCACAGGAGGAAACCCTGCTAGCTCAGTGAGAGCCCCTGAGCACAGAAAGAGGATGGAATGACTCCAAATCCTCAGGGGAAGCCTGGGAACATTGGTGGAGTGTCCACCAGGGTCTGTGACCAAGGCAGGGAGAGCATGCTGTCTTCTTACAGGCCTCAAGTAAGAGAGATGGAGAGGTCCTCCTAGGGAAGGGCGTGGCGAGTAGGTTGACATACACGTACAAGAATGTCCTCTGGGGTCCTGCTGGGGTGGGATGGTTAGGTGGGCAGGGCCACTTGATTTCATTCAACAGAAAATTTGGAAAAGAAAGTCCAAGTAAACTCTGATCATGTGTCTGGGTCTGCATGTTCTAACACACAAAGCTGTCCAAAATGTAATGGCAAGTGGTAAAGAGTTACTTTTGAATACAATGTGTATCGTGGATTCTATTTTTATGAAATCTTAAGAGTTCACTTTGGGGGGGGTGGTGTACCAAGAAATTACAGTCGTCATCTCACTGAACCCTTTGATGGACAGATGACTACTATTATGTCATCTCATAACTGAGGAGATTAACTGAAAGCTCTTCCCAGGCAATCCTGCTGAATACAGACTACGCTGCTTCCCAGGGGCCAGCATAAAGCACTCCTACTGTATCCTCAGTTTTTCCCCAGGATTCCACTTCATCTGATCACAAACTGTCAAAAAAATAAAATAAAAATGCACAGGAAAACAGTAATTCTCTTTCATTTGTGACAAGTGGGAAAAAAATCATAAGCAAAAACCAAACATACACTATAATCCATAACTTCTCCTATTTCAAAAGGGACTTTAATACTGAACCTCTTAAGAAGTTGATAATTAATGGGTGAGTGGATAGATGGAGGGGATTGAAATTCACTTACCTGGGTAGCTCCAGCTGCCTTCCTAAAGGTTCTTCTTTCCCACACCTCCTCATTCCCAGTTCCAGAAATGAGCTCCAGTCCCACCCGAGCACAAATCACAGCCCCTCACCCCCACCGAGACCTGAGCTACAATTGTGGCTTCTCTGTAATACCACCTTTGGCGGGAGCTGTACCACACCCAGATCTTACAGTCCTATATGGAAATCTTCTGCCTCTCAACAGACTTCAGTCCCAAATACATGAATAAACATTTATACTTGACAATCCTGAAACACCAAACAACTCACACTGAGCCCCTACCTGTTCCACCAACAACCAGCTTCCTGGTCACCAGGGTTCAACAGTGTATGAATGACAAGAGGCTGTATTCAATCAACACAGCACTCGTCTTTTTTTGAGAGAGAGCACCCTTGCTCCACTCACATCTTCTCCTGCCTCCAATCTGCCTTAAACCAAAATGAGAGCACTTGTATAGGACAATAGCCCATCCCCAACTAACGGACAGTTCAAGAAAAGATTATCATACCCAAACTACAAGAAATGATTCCAAATGGAAAGAAAATAGAGAAAATCCTTTCTCCAGCTCATAATGATATAAACACATTTAGTATAGAAGATCCATTCTAAGGGGTCAGGCAGATGTGAGCTCTTTCCTATCCCCTTTCCACCCTTCCCAACAGTGTCTGCAACATTGGACCCTCCCACTCCCAGCAAGCCCACTGGCTGGGTGAGAGGGGAACGCAGGCCAGTGTCTCTGAGAGGTACGAGACAGTGACCAAATATGCCTGTCCTCTGTCACTAACCACCTTTCTCGTTTCCCCTTCTGCCAAGCCATCTGCAGGAAAATGTCAACATGCTGCAGGGAGAAAATGTATTTGCTAATTTATGTGCTGGGTAAATTCCCTTATTCAGTAGAATAATAAAAATGTGACTGCTCACCACCCTTTCCTTCGAGAGTAAAGACATCTTTATTAATGATTTTAAAACCCAAAGAAACGGCAATGCTTTGCTCTCTTTACATTTCCCTATATTAAATGCAAGACATTCTCTTGCTGGTGGCAAAACACTGAAAATACCCTTCTGGTCATGATTTATTGCTGGAGGAATTTTATTAAATTGGGATGTGACCATGTGTCTAGCTATCAATTACATCACTGGGAAAAGAAAACAACAGAGATTTACATTTTCAGTAATTCCTGAAATAAGCACTCTGTGTTCCTGGAGGTGTTAGAAAATTTTTCCAAGACTTCATATTTTAACCCCCTAAGGCCCAGGATGTCAAATGCTGCATATTCTGGTGCTAAATAGAGTCATAGATGATCCTAGTCTTTCTCCCCCTTGCACTAACTGGAGGATTTTACAACCTATCCCCCATGTGCTGTAGTTTTGCTGATCAAAGCCTGTTCTACCACAGACCTCCTTGATTCTGAATTTGGCCTGAATCCACAAATGAACATTCAATTAGGACCAGAAAAGCATTCAGATTTGGACTAGCACAGTTATAAGTAAACCAGAAGAAGAGATAGAGGATGACATTTTTAAACCCTAATTAGAGGATCTGAGCCATTGCTTGGGGGGGGGGGTCAAACTGCAAGTAGGTAAAGAAAAAAGGTATTTCAGGATAAGTATGTAAATAGAGATTTATGAATAATTCTTGGACTAGGAAAGAAGGTGACATAGATAGAGAAGGTCCCCAGTGTTTGAGATTCCTATGATAAAAGGCAGTCCCTTCCTATTACAAACACATAGGCAGTTACAAGTTGAATCAGTGCTACCGATAACTCCCTGGGCTGGCTTTTAAAATGGATTTCTGAAAGAACATGAGGTTTCCACCCCATGTGTTTACATGGCTACTGAAGGCTACTAGCAGAAGGAAAAACTATTAAGTTCACATATTCAGGGTGGAATGACATGCACCAAAGGTACAAGAAAGGACCCCTTAGGATACAATCAAGGTGGCAGCTAGGTCCTACCTTCTCCCTCCATTGTAAAGAAAAGTGGACACTGTATGGATTCCCCTGTGGGGTAAAGAAGAATTCTCTGGTCCAGACAAGCCATTCATCACATCCCAGAAGCTCTACTCAATAAGCACTAAGCCAGAAAGTCACAATTGGGAAATCCTTAACTGGCTAACTGGTCAAGTGCCCAAATGAATCAAAATTAAAGGCCCTTATTTTCATAACCCAGAGTCTGGAAGCAAATTCACTTATTTCCAGAAAAAAAGAAAAGCTTCTGCTGAACCACATCCACTTACTTTCCTGCTAATTCAAATGAATGAAAAACTCATTAGCTAGCCCACTTCAGTGCTACCTTGGTAACCCTGATAAATCACATACTTCCAAATACTATAAAATCTCAGGTCACCTTGTTCACTCTTAAAAACCTACGCAGATAAGAACTGTAAACCCACAGATCCAAGAACCTGCATGAACCTCAAGCACAAGTAACAGGAAGAAAACTAAAGGCACATCATAATCAATTGCACAAAACCAGTGGTAAATAGAAGATCTCAAAAGTAGCCATAGGAAAAGAGGATGTCTTCTGCTATAGAAGAACAAGGGAAAAGCAAAAAATAAATTTCTTCAGGGAAACAACACAAACAAAAAAATAAAGGAGCAATATCTTCAAAGTAATGAAAGAAAAAAAAACCTCTCAACCTAGACTTCTATACCTGACAAAAATGACTTTCAGAAATGAAGCTGAAATAAAGAATTTTTCAGACAAACAAAAGCTATAAGAATTCCTCACCAGCAGCCATGGAGTACAAGAAATGTTAAAGGCAATACTTCAGGCAGAAGGAAGGCTACACCAAATGGAAAGATGGACCTATGCAAAGACACACACAAAGAGCTCTGGAAATGGTAACTACATGGGCTGTCAGAATCCACAGTTTTACATATATATTTTAATTAATTGCTTTCCTTACAGTAATTATCTTGTTGAAAATATGTTTTAACTTTTTAGCTCATGCCTGTATGCCTTCTCTGATATTGTCGTGAGTTAAGCAGAAGAGCAAAATAGCAGCTTTGTATAACACTGTTCAAAGATAACAAAACTCAGGACTCCAGAAAATCTATTATTCTCCCTCAAGAACTATGAACCTGGTGTAAATAAAATAAAATATACAGTGGGAGAAGCAACCTATAACTCACTGAAAAAAATCAAAAGGCTATCTAAAATAACATGAATAAGAAACTGCCAAATATTTTTCCAAAGTCATTATACCATTTTACACCACTGACAGCACTCCATCAGTGTTTTGGTATTTCATACCTTCACCAACACCAGGCACTGTCAGTCTTTTAAATGTTATCCCATGTAATGGACATGAAATGGTGTATTATTATGCCTTTAATGTACATTTCCACAATGTCTAATGGTTTTGATCTTTTCATATGCTCACTGCCTATCTGTTGACCTCCTTTTATGAAATTTTGTTCAAATATTTTGTCCACTTCCTAACTGGGTTTTCTTCTTATTATAAATTTATTATTATTTTTTAATTTTTTTAAAGATTTTATTTATTTATTTGACAGAGGTCACAAGTAGGCAGAGAGGCAGGCAGAAGGGGGAGGGAAGCAGGCTCCCTGCCCAGCAGAGAGCCTGATGTGGGGCTTGATCCCAGGACCCTGGGATCATGACCTGAGCTGAAGGCAGAGGCTTTAACCTACTGAGCCACCCAGGTGCCCCTAAATTTATTATATTCAAAGTTATATTTCTTTATATATTCCATATCCAAGTCTTCTTCATATACATATATATGTGTGCACACACACACATATGCACATACAGAGATACATAGATATAAATATAGATATAAATGATATAGCTATAGATATATAGATACAAATATATTCTCCCAGCCTCTGACTTATTTCTTCATTTGCCTCATGAGCTGTTTCAAAGAGCCTAAGTCCCAAGCTGGGAACAAACCAAATGTCCATCAACAGGTGAATGGATGAACAAATAATGTTTATACACACACAATGGAATACTAATACTAATCAGGATAAAAAATAATGAATTATTATATGCAAAATAATATGATCAAATCTTAAAAAGATGATACTAAGAAGCGAAACATCAAAGATTATGTACTGTATGATTTCATTTATATGGTGAAACTCATGCACAGTGACAGAAAGTAGATCAGATCTCCTTGGGCTAGGGAACTGATTGCAAAGGGATCAGAAGAAACTTACAGTAATGGAAATGTTCTAAATCTTAATTGTGGTGGTATTTACATAGGTGTATACATTTGTTAAAAGTGAAACTGTACATTTAAAATTGGTGAATCGTACTGCATGAAAATTATTACTCAATAAAATTGATTTTTAAAAGGCAGTCTTCCCTGTTATCAGTATGGACTTTCTATTCTAAAAGTCTACCAAAGGGTCTGTTTACATTCATAAGTATGAAAGATCACACTTACAGATATAAAGATGCTGGCTGCCCCTTATTTCTATTGACTATTTCTAGAATGCTTTCACAAGGCTAATATTTTAAACCAACACTTAAGATTGGGCTTAGCACAATGGATGGCCTTACCAAGTGAAGACACATTTATTACTAATGTACTTATTGATCTGCCTTGGTTGTTTATTTTCCAGAGTCCCATAAAGCCATTGGTATGGCAAAAGACTATGATGCCAAAGACACAGAAGAACTATTCAACACAAATATATCCCACTGCATAAAATTTCCTAGTCCCATGTGTATCTTCCCATCTGTGTCACCATGCAAACAACCTTTCCAACCTGCTCTGTGAAAGAGAATGACCTGGTATTCTGCTGCCAAATTCATCTCCAAAACCAGAAATATGGTTTGCATTTCTGGAAGCAAACAGCAGTTCTCATAATGTTGATGAATCACAGTACAATACAGCCCTGAGCAGTACCAAGGCTTACCCAGGCAGCCATGTTCACATCCCAGTTCTTGAAGGCTGATAACACATCTCTAACTTCTACATTACCCAACCAAAGTGTTGAAGCTTCTCATGCTGGGAACTGCCTAGCCCTAGCAGTGTCCTGCATCTTACCAGGGAGCACGGCAAGCCACGAAATAACATGGTGTATATTTTCTGGAGCATCAATTAATTCTAAATGGAAATACAACAAGGATAAAATTCTTCTATGGTAAAAAATAGTCATGTGATATTATAGAAGAGAAATCAATATTCATGTGCCTGGTTAAGATTTTGGAAAGACACTTTCAAGACATTTCCTACTAGCTATAGCTGCTTCAGATTAAACTCTAAAAATCCTCAAACCCCTTTCAGGGTACATATTCCCTTTTCTATACTGTTGAGGGTACACTCTAGAACGACAACAAAAAGGCTGCCAAAAGAACCAGAATATGCTCAAAATCATTAAACTGATGAGGATCAGAAAACTCCACTCCTGTCATGTTCCTAGACTCCCACCAACTCATTCTAACCCAGGGGTTCTGCAGAAGTCATGTGCTAGACCCAGCAGCCACATCTTTAACCCTGACTTAGCCACATCTCTGATACCACGTCAGAACTGCCCAAGTTTTCGCATCCATAAAACAGAGATGACAACAATAGCTAGTTTATAAAGTACCATGCACTTAAATTACCTGGCCAATATGAGTACTCAGTGAATGCTAGCTGCCTATCATCATTGCTGTTGTTTTGTTATTGTTTTTAATCTCTATATACCATAGCATAACCTTTTTATTTACCAAATGCAATCCATTCAGTAATAGATTATTGACTATTCACTCTCAAATGCAGAGGGAGGTAATGAGAATTCTGGACATGCGGTCTGCATGCACAGCCTTTCAGGAATCCTTACTGAGACATGGTATTCTCCCTGGATATCAACTCACAGCTACAAAAGAAATAACAGCTTTTTCTGGCTGAGCTTCAAAAAGTGACCCAAAACAAACTCTGGTCTTCGGTTATGCCATGCAGATGAGCTTAAGTAGTAACTCAATGCTTCTGAACAAACGTAAGACCAGTTGAGAACTTTAAGTGTCCAGCTATGTATTCATATACAACAGGAATAGCCATGATCAAGAGTCTGCCATCCACACAAGGAAGCCCCTTCCCCCTGAGAAGGAACTCTCAGAAGACCACTACCAATCAGAAGTTTGCCTTGCAAGTACAGAATGACAGCCAAGACAGAGGCATGTTTTCAAGGGATGTTTCTAACAGAGACAACCCGATGAGTTACCCTCCTATATTCTAAGGATATTTCTACTCAAATAATGAATAATCTCCCCCAACGAAACATTGGAAAGTTCTTATGTGTCACCTAGATTGCCTCAAGCCTCATCAATGGGTCTTTCCCCAGAGCCGATCCCAACATGACTGACATAAGACCTCAAGTTTCCAGATTCCTCTTCTAGTTATTTCTTGGAATTCCTGCAAGTAAAACACCTAAGTTCACAAATAATCCTTCCCAGTCTGGCTCCCCTGGTAGCTGTGGACTACCTGAGCAACACCTTGAGAGTGCTGGTATCATTGCAAAGGGCACAGTCTCCAAGGGTTTAAGACCAACGACGCAGAAGGCGTACCACAATATTGCTGTGTGTGGCAGAGTGAGTCAGTGGCCCACCAAAGATTCATGTTCCCCTTTCCTACATAAGAAGTTTTGTTAAGCAGCTGCCAAGACTGTGGACTTCATACTCCAACCCGCTTTCCATCCAGGTAGGACCACGTTACTAATCCTAACTAATGAAGTAGAAGTAATGTATGTCCTTTCCAGATTGAATGGCTAAAAGAAGTGGGTATGTATTCTCCATGCTGTCTCTTTCCCTATTTGCCAGCAGACGCAGGTTAAAACTAGTAAATCTGCTAACAGCCTGGGTCCCTGGATGACTCTGGGAAGCAGAGACTGGGGGATTTGTCTCTTACAGTAGCTACAATCGCCATAATCACCACGGTGTGCTCACTGCTGAAGTATGGAAGGCCCTGGGATGCTGCGGCCCCAAAGCAACGTGGACTGTGCTCACAAGCCTTGCCAAGGCCCCCAGGAAAACAGGTTGTTTCTTTGGTTTACTCTAAAAGAAAGAAATAAGGAGTGCCAGTGTTAGGAACAAACCAAAGATACAGGTAAGAGCCAAGCTCTCCTTTGTCTCCCTTGTTTTCTCACGAAAGTCTGGCCAGAGTTTGGTGGTCATGGACCCCCCCATGAAGTAAGATGCTCACTAGAACAAGGCTACTCTAAACTGTGGTCTCACCACCACCTCCAACTGCCTCAGAACCCAGAACAACTTAAACCACCATAAAAGGCAATCCCTGGACTATTGAGCAAGTCACATCACCCTGGACACATTCCAGGTTCCAGGCTCTAAATGATGGCTGTGCCAGAAGCAACCTCCCTAGCTTGTGTCCAAACTGAGGAGCCCAGAAGTTTTCCATTTCTGTCAAAGGGATGGACATGCCCAGTCATGACCTGCCACCCCCTGCTCCCTGGGACCACGACCACACATACTGACTCCTCTCCTACCTTGGCCAGATTCGCCTTACAAATGGGTTTGCATCTGCAGCTGAGAGAGAAAGTGGAGAGGCAGTGACAAAAGTGATGGGTGAGATGGGAGGCTTCGTCCTTGAGATAACAGAGAGCCTTCAGAGGGGTGAGGCAAGAGGAATCTAAGACACAATCACATCTGTGATTCAGGAGCAAAGCAAGGTGGGGAAAATATAAAGGCAGGGAGCCTGTCACAGCCAGCCATGAACGATGGCCTCAAGACCTCCAGTTCCCACACCGTCCTTCCTTGCAACTGCCTCAACTCCTCCAGCACGTACCTCTGGTTTGCGGGGATGCATGGGATCTAGGATCACTTTGCTCTGGCTGTATCATCTGTTCTCATTCTGCATTCTTCCCTGAAAAATGTGGAGGCTCTGTCCACTTACTAAATGGGAGTTCTGTGCCTTTGTTTGTTCAAATGCACTTTAAGAGAGGATTAATCCAATGTGGAGATTCCTTAAGAAATTAAAAATAGAGCTATCTTATGACCCTGCAATTGCACTACTGGGTATTTACTCCAAAGATACAGATGTAGTAAAAAGAAGGATCGTGTGTTCATAGCAATGTTCATAGCAGCAATGGCCACAGTCACCAAACTTTGGAAAGAGCCAAGATGCCCTTCAACAGATGAATGGATGAAGAAGATATGATCCATTCTACAACGGAGTATTATGCCTCCATCAGAAAGGATGAATACCCAACTTTTGTATCAACATGGATGGGACTGGAGGAGATTATGCTGAGTGAAAGACATTAAGCAGAGAGAGTCAATTATCATATGGTTTCACTTACTTGTGGAGCATAAGGAACAACACGGAAGACATTGGGAGATGGAGAGAAGTGAGTTGGGGGAAATCAGAGGGGGAGACGAACCATGAGAGACTATGGACTCTGAGAAACAAACTGAGGGTTTTAGAGGGGAACGGGGTGGGGGGATGGGTGAACCTGGTGGTGGGTATCAAGGAGGGCACATATTGCATGGAGCACTGGGTGTGGTGCATAAACAATGAATCTTGGAATACTGAAAAAATAAAACTAAATTTTAAAAAAAGAGAAAGAGAGAGGAGTAATCCCCTCCTGTTCAATAGGGTCATCCCCTCAGTGTCCTGCTCCCAGCCTTCTGATTCTCCTTCTGACTTTCGTCACTGGTCCCTAACCTACCACCACCCATACCCAATCAATGACCAATCAGAACTGTGGGAGCCATCCACAACCTTTCTCCCCGATTCCCCCACCTTGGGCTAAAACACCAAATCCTATAGATTCTACTTCCTGAGTATGTCTCAAGGCCTTCAACTCCCATCCTTCTATAACAATGCCACATAATCCAAGCCAGCAGCAACCTTCTCAGAAGGACTACACAAATGTCCTCCCATCCTGGAGGTACCAATCTATTCCTGTTCCCTCCAACCTACTTTCCACACCACACCAAAAAGGACCTTTTAACCACTTAGATGTGATCATGGCACTCTCTACTTAAAACCTGGAGTGGTTTGCTTTTATTCTTAAGATAAATACAAATCTACATGGGGTATTCACAACACCATAATGACCTCTGGTCCCTGCCTACATTTCCGGGGTCTTTTTGCTTTTCTCCTTCTATTTCCAGATTGGCCTCCTCCTTTCATTCCCTGAAATGTCATAGGATTCTAACTCTCTCAGGGAGCTCTGTCTCTGGGAGCCCATTGGTGAGCATGTCACCACGTTTCCTGTCCTTGCTCTTGCTCCTATGTATCCTTCATCTCTGCTTAAGGCACAGTTTGCTCAGTGAAGCCCTTCGAGCCCACCCCCAGCCCCATGCCATTACAGTGGATCTCTCATTATATACCATACACATTATATTGTGCTTTGGATCCAAAATAATGACTGTAACTAGATTATATAATGTAAATAACTAGATGTATGTGAAATGCCTATAATCCCATTATATTGTACTTTGCCTAAGCAGCACTCATATGACTATAATTAAATATGTATTTGGGTAACTGTTTAATAGCTGTCTCCTCCACTGGACCGTAAACTCCAGAAAGGCAGGAATGTGCTCCACTGTTCAGTGCCACATCCTCAGGGCCCACGACACCCCTGGCACCCAGCCAGCCCTTGGGAAGTCTCAGATGGTGCCATAAATTCAGTCTTCCTGTGTAAGAGATGAAGAGACAGAGGCCCAGAGATGGGAAGGGGACTTCCCAAAGTCTTGCCATCTTTGTCAGAGCCACGGTTTAAACCCCAGACTTCTAATCTTTAGTTGAACCCCTGGCCCACACTGACGCCTACATTACTCCAGCCCTAAGAGATCAATCCACTCAGTTATCCAAAGGACAGCATAAAACCCAAAGTTCTGTGTTCAACTCCTGGATCTGCCACTTAAAGCTCACGGGGTAGTGGTAGAAATTAGACTAGGCAATGTCCTGCTGTGGTGGGCACAGGCTCTGGCACCCACAAGCTCTCCAGGGATAGAGCTCTTTGGAGAACAGCTTGTGAAGGCTGTCTGCTTCCTGTGTGTCAGCCCTCAGCAGGCCAGAATGCTCCTGTCCTTAGAAGGTAGGAAAGCATTCTGTGATGAGCAGTTACTGTCCGCTCCTGCCCCCCACCACGCAGCAACAAACAGGGATTGATGATGATTAACACATGACACTGCTCTTACCACAATGTCGTGGCTGTTCAACATCGGGCACACAGAGCCACGTGACAGGTGATCCAGCTTAACAAGATGGCAGTGCTGGCTTCCGGTATCCTGCCAGGGCTGGCTTCCGGTTTTCTGGCTTCCAGTTTTCATAGCCAGGTGTTTATGAGGAATTTAAATTTTCATTTCAACGTACTGAAAGCATTATTATTGAATATACCAATGGCTCTATTCTGATGTGGGTGAACGAGCCAATCCCGCAGCCTAGCTCATACTCAGTCCATGTCTGAACAGCCTCATGCAGGAAAGTCGTGTCCTGGAAGCTTGTCACCACTGGCATATTACAGTGATGGTACAGCCAATCCTGTAATCACCTACTTTCCCCTCCACCCATGGTGTTTTAGGCCCTGTGTGAGGCCCTGGGGACTCAGCAATGATGATACACAGCCTCTGCTCTGGGAAGCTCACAGTCCAGTGAACTATACTTGTAAAGCACTTTACAATCTACTAAGTGATTTCAATGAAACCTTTAGCCCACCGTTCCTGGCATTTTTATTAGCATTGTATATGCCTTTCTTGGTCTGAGAGAATTTAACAAAATTTGTTACCAGTTAAAATTAGGCTGAATTGCTTAATTACCTACATTTTAGCTTTAGGATTCTAAGTGGGTGGAACAAATCCTGAACTTCTCTAGCAAAGAGTGTGGCACACTGCTGAGCAGCTGCCCAAGAGCCATTGCAAAGCTCCCTTTTCCATACTGCCTCTCACAAAGACACTTGCCAGCCTCCCTTCTAGTGAGGGGTCATCATCCAACCTAGTCCCAGCCATACCACGTCTCTAAGAATCTGGGACAGCTTTTGCTCTGATTTTAAGGAAAGACGCTTCCAGCTGCCTTGGCCCTTATTCTTTCCCACCGTCTTCACATCACAGAGATGTAAAGTTTGGAGCTGTAGCAGCCATCTTGCCAACATGAGGCAATGAGGAAGTCCAAAGGGAAAGAACCAGAGTCACTCTCATTGCTAGTGCAGAGCCACTAACACAATGAGAACAGCTATATCCCTTCAAGACCATTCATTAACTAGGAAAGACCAAGGCCTGGGTGTTGACAACACTGTAGGAGAGCCTTTCTGTTACCTGCAGCCACACAGGCCTAGAATGCATAGCTCAGGGCACGACTGAGCACATGCCTTTGAATGAGGCACACTTGGGCTTAGGTACCACTGCAGTCCCTTCCTCACTACACAAGTCTGGACAAGTTATTTAATTCCTCAGTGTTCAGTTTTTTCCATCTTCTTCTTTTTTTTTTTTTAAGATTGTATTTATTTATTTGACAGAGAGAAAAAGAGATCACAAGTAGGCAGAGAGGCAGACAGAGAGAGAGAGAGGAAAGCAGGCTCCCCACTGAGCAGAGAGCCCAATGTGGGGCTTGATCCCAGGACCCTGAGATCATGACCTGAGCAGAAGGCAGAGGCTTAACCCACTCAGCCACCCAGGCGCCCCCAGTTTTTTCCATCTTCTATAAAATGAGAACTCTACAACTGCTGGTGAGAATGTAGAAGGGTACAGCATTATGGAAAACAATGGGGTAGTTCCTCAAAAAATGAGGTACAGGTTTACCTTATGATGTCACAATCACTTCTGGGTACATAACCAAAAGAAACAAAAGCAGGGACTCGAAAGGGTGCTTGTGCACCCACGCTGATGGCAGCATTATTCATAAGAGCCAGATATGGAAGCAACCCAAGTGCCCATCAACAGATAACTGGATAAGCATAATGTGTGTACAATGAAATATTATTCAGCCTTAAAAAGGAAAGGAATTCTGACGCCTGCTATGATATAGATCAAACCTGAAGACATTACTCAGTGCAATGAGCCCATCACAAAAGCACGAACACTACATGATTCTTTCTATATAAGGTGCATTGTCAAATTCATTGAGACAGAAAGTAGAATGATAACTGTCAGGGGTAGGGGGAGGAGAGAAACAGTATCTCCATTTTACAAGATGAAAAAAAGCTCTAGAGATGGATGGTGGGATGGTTTCTCTTAATGTGGGTACAGTTAACATCGCTGAACTGCATACTTACAAACAGTTAAAATGGTAATTTTATGTTGTGTATACTTTACCACAATTTTTAAAAAATAATTTTAATTAATAAAAGATAATTTTTAAAATAATTTTAGAAATTAAATAGAATGAAAAGAGGTGTTAGTGAATTCATCACTTGTCAGACTACACCATCCCCATAGCTTGTCGGGCTGACTACCATCCCTACAGTCCTTGCTCCCATGTGGATTTGTCCCAGATCAATATATCCACAGAATACTTCATCTGTGGAACCAACAGACATAATCACTTGTGTCTCTGGGAAACCAAACATGAGTGCATCGGTTTCCTGCCCTGAGGAAGGCAAAAAGATTTCAACCAAGAGCCACAACCCAGGGTAGAATGTAACACCTACTCCAGAGAGTGAGAGAAAAAAATGCAGCATCTTCAGAGATCAGAGCCACTGCTCATGGCTTTGGAATCTGAGAAATGTTTCAAAGGAGAGATGGCATGGGAGCTGGACTTGAGGAATGAGCCCATGTATTACAGAAACAAGGGGTTTTTAAGTCATTTCCAGCTAGCAGTACCAGTAACATGAGCCAAGATGGCAGACCATCCCGTGCAGTTGGAGAGAACTGGGAAGATGAAAGCCAGATGAAGAAGCCCCAAATGCCAGGCAAGAAAGTCATACCTCTGCTTCACAGAGGAGGGCAGGACATTAAGTTGTGTGTCTGTAGTCACAGCACTGAAGACTATTCTAAGCACACCCCAAGTTCTCAATAATTGTTAACTCACTCAGTGGCCAGCAGCATCTGCAGGGATCCTCCAAACGACTAGCAATGGTTTCTTGAGGTCCCACTCAGCTGCCACAACCCCCTCCTGTATTGCCTGATCTACTTCTACTGCCTGGTCTATGTCTAAAGAGAATGAGGAGCCACAACAAATACTTGAAAAGGACTTCAGTTACTGATGGACACCAAAGGCCAGTGCTGGCCCCCAGAAACCCTTATTATGCATGCTCCCAGATGAGATCCCACCAGACAGAACAGGCTACCACCCTGAAGGAACACCAGCCCCACCTTCCTCCCAGCCCAACTCCAAATCTGGTCATCTGGCTTCTTGAGAGCATCTGCCCATGTCCTTCTCTACATTCAAAGCAAGTAAGCGAGCCCAAATAATTGAGGAATAAAAGCAGAAAAATGGATAAGGAGATCCAATGCAAAAAAAAAAAAATTATTCAATTGGGTCCAATTTTAAGAAATTATTTCCAAGTTCTGATCGCTATAAGTGATGAAACAATTCATGACAGAAATTGCAATTACCAAAGAAATGATCTGTTCTGCAACAGGAATTTTAGTGACATTTATAACACACAAGAAATCATGAAGCTTAATTATTTGAATTTACTGGGGCTACAGATGCCATGTTGAAATCTAATTAAATAGATCCACCGAAACTGGCCAGCTAAAAAAATGGCAAAGTTGCTGAACCATGCATTGGTTTTTAAAAGCAGTTCGTGAATAGCCTCCAAATAGGCAGTGAGTAATGATCTATCTTTCTCCCTTAACTGTCACTTGAAAAAAAAAAAAAGAGAGAGACATTTCTATATTGATCTTTAGTCCTTCACAATAGAATTTACTTCAACTCCTAAAACACATCCCCCATTCCAATGATCTTCAATAGCTCTCCAGGATAAATGGAAACTCCCCCACTACTTACCTTTCATGTCTTACATCCAAACTCAATCAGGACTCAAGGAAACAGGTACAAATCCTCAAGTGACAGAAAGAGAAGTCCTTCCTCCATTTTTTTAAGAATGTTAACAATCAAATATTAACAGCATCGAGAAGTTCTACAAGTCTTGAAATACCAACGAACTGCCTGTTTAAATACTAAGTGTTCCTTGTGGACAAGCTTGTGACTAAGAACTGCTCAAAGAAGAAAAAGGAGAGAACACCCAAAGGACCAAAAAAAAATTAAAGCTGCCAAAAATCTCGCCAACCACATATAAAACTTTGGCCCCTTTCTTTCCGAAGTATTTTCTAAGCATATCTATTTTTTATCATAACATGACCATGTCGTATTTATAATCTTTACATCTCATTCTATTGTTATTCTCTCAAGCACATTTAACATGATTTCTTTAAAGAATCTGCTTTTTCTGGATTTCCAGCTTCTTTCCACATTTAAGCTTTTATCAATAAACAGACTGACATCCACATGTGTAAACCTGTATATACATCTTTTATTCCTGAGGAGGGATTCTCAGAAACTTACTTCTAGAACCCTATACACTGACTTTTCAAGGTTCCTGATAAGACCAGCCAAGTTGTTTTAACTAAAAGTTATATATCAATCAACATTTCTACCAACAGAGTCGATGAATAGCTCAAAGTGAAAACTATCTTTTTTCTTTCCAAATGCACTATTTGACTTTCAGTACATGCCTGACCAGTTTTCTTTCATACGTTTCTCCTTGTTTCACTAATTCTGCTATTTTGTCCCATTTCCATTAACATTACAATTAACATTAGGATCTTTAAAGTTTCTTTTAAAACATGATTCTCTTATTGAACACACAAAGACCATTATATCAAATGTTTTTTAGATTTAAGTTATGTATTTGACAGAGAGGGAGAGTGACACACGTGCACGCACACACACACACACATACACACACACACACAAACACACACAAGTTTTGGGAGGGACAGAGGGAGAAGCAGACTCCCAGCTGAGCAGGGAGCTGACATGGGGCTCGATCCCAGGACCTGGGGATCATGACCTAAGCTGAAGGCAACTGCCACCTAGGTGCCCTTCAAATGTATTTCTTTAAAGGGAGAGGTGTTGAACAGCTGACAAGTATTTCAGGTTTACTAGCTTTTAGTGCTTCCTTTTCTGTTAACTGCCAGTTTATACCCTTTATCAATTTTCCCAGGAGGGCTTTAGTATTATTCTTATGCATTTGTACATTGACAAAATCCTCTGGAAAAAAAATATTTTTCCAAGATATTTTATCAGCATTTTTTTTCTTGGGCAAGTTTTTAACTTCTAGAAATGTTCATTTTATGTATAATCATCAGTCATTTTCCTCCTTTGAAATCTCACTTCTGTTGACTGGCATTAAGAGACTCACAATTTTTCCTAGCTTTATTTTTATGATGGCAACTTTTATATTTAACCCTTTAAGAGAACTAAAATTTGTCTTGGTATATTGTGTGAGGAAAGGCTGGATTCTATTTTCTTTCCAAGTGGTTACTTTAGAATTCATTAAATAATTCGTCTCTCACCTTCATCATGCGCTAAAACCCTCTTTGGTTAACAGGCTCCGTGTCTAGACTCTTCTGTTCCATCCAACACTAGATTCCTACACTAATAACCACATGGTCCTCATGAGCGTAGTTTGGGTACATTCTAAATCTGGAAATGCAAATCTCCTCCGATTATACATCGTTTTCTAAACTTTCTGGCAATTCCAGCCAGCTTCTTCTTTAAGAATTTGAGAATAATTTGACACATTCCAAAAAAAAAGAAAAAAAGAAAAAAAAAGAAAAGAAAAGTCCCCAGCTGAGACAGTGATTGGAATGGGGTGAAATGACACATTATTTTGGAAAGAACTGACATCTTTATCACACTGAGAGAAACTGGCAGCACACCTCCATTTATTCGAGTCTTCTTTTCTGTCAGTCAATAAATTCTTGTGATTTTCCTCATATGGATTCTGCAGCATTTCTTGTCATGTTATTCCTACCTGTCTTACGTATTTTTACTCCTAAGTAAACTGCACTGAGCAAGGGAAGTCTGAAATGACATGCCGAAATTTCAACACAGCCTGTGAAAGATCTGCTTGTCTCTCCAGGGCCTGACAGAGAGGCTCAACAGTTCAGGAATAAATGAAGAGAATAAAGAAATGAATGAATAAGCGAATGAATGGATGGTAACAAATGGCTCCAGAGGCCCTGGTGGTAGAGAAGACCTGGGTGAGCAAGGCCCCATAGCAGACTCCTGATGCTTCTCTCATGCCCAGTGCCCACTTGAGATTCTCAAAGAATAAGAAATCATCTTCAAATATTGATCCACCTAGCTCTGGTAGTAGTTCTGTCCCTTACACTATATTCTCCCACACTCCTGCTCTTGCCGCCATCCCCAGGGGTGGGCACAACCATGCCAAAGTCTTTCTTGTGAACTTCAGCTTTGAACAGAATGGCATTGGTCTTTGGAACGGAGTCAGGCTGTTGTCAGCCCTGAGGGATATTACAAAGGTGATTTGAGGTAAGAGAGAGAACAGTTTTACTGTGATACCGGCCATAGGCCAGACAGGTGATCCATTTCAAGGGCACAATGCTATGGTGTGTAGAACCAAGAGGTTTGTAACCATCACCATACAAACCAAAACAACCCAAAACAAAAATAAACCAAACAAAACAAAAACAACCAGGGAGATTCAAATCAAAACCACATTGAGATACCACCTTACACCAGTTAGAATGGCCAAAATTAGTAAGACCGTAAACAACGTGTGTTGGAGAGGATGTGGAGAAAGGGGAACCCTCCTACACTGCTGGTGAGAATGCAAGTTGGTGCAGCCACTTTGGAAAACAGTGTGGAGATTCCTTAAGAAATTAAAAATAGAGCTTCCCTATGACCCTGCAATTGCACTCCTGAGTATTTGCCCCAAAGATAGAGATGTAGTGAAAAGAAGGGGCACATGCACCCCAAAGTTCATAGCAGCAATGTCCATAATAGCCTAACTGTGGAAAGGGCTGAGATGCCCTTCAACAGATGAATGGATAAAGAAGATGTGGTCCACATACACAATGGAATATTACTCAGCCACAGAAAGGATGAATACCCAACTTTTGCATCAACATGGATGAGACTGGTGGAGATTATGTTGAGTGAAATAAGTCAAGCAGAGAAAGTCAATTATCACACGGTTTCACTTACTTGTGGAACATAAGGAATAGCATGGAGGACATTAGGAGAAGGAAGGGAAAAATGAAGGGGGTGGGGATATTGGAGTGGGAGACGAACCACACGAGACTATGTATTCCAGGAATCAAACTGAGGATTTTAGAGGGGAGGGGGTAGGGGGATGGGTGAGCCCTGTGATGGGTATTAAGGAGGGCATGCATTGCAGGGAGCACTGGGTGTTATATGCAAACAATAAATCATGGAACACTACATGAAAAACTAATGATGTACTGTATGGTGACTAACGTAACATTAAAAAAAAAAAAAAAGCAATCAGGCCCCCAAATGCTATCTGCCACTCTACAGAGCTAAGCACTGTGCCTTCTCTCCACAGGCAAAACACAGGAGATTTACTCATAGGACAGGGGATAAGAGAAGATCTCTTCATCAAAGGACCCCAGGCACAGGTCAAAGGCTAGTGTGCCTCACATAAAATAAGGGAGATAAGCAAACAAAGGGGGATACTGAGATAACCCCCCAACACACACCCAGCCAGCCCTCTCATCTCCACTGGCTTCAAGAAGCACTGGCAGTCCCATCTTCACCTTCTAGGCAGAAAAGGCTATGAGTCTTCTCTGGACAGCACAAGGAACCCAAGAAGGAAGACCTGAAGATACGAATATTAATTCTTTTTTCTTTTTTTTTTTAAGATTTTATTTCCTTTTTTTGACAGAGAGAGAGACAGCAAGAGAGGGAATACAAGCAGGGGGAGCGGGAGAGGGAGAAGCAGACTTCACACCAAGCAGGGAGCCCGACGCGGGGCTCGATCCCAGGACCCTGGGACCTTGACCTGAGCCAAAGGCAGACGCTTAATGACTGAACCACCCAGGTGCTCACCAATATTAATTCTTAATCAAACAGCTAGGCAGATCACCTTACAGAAAGACTCAATGTCAACGAGCCACACCCACACACCACAGGCTCCAGCTTTTTAGTCCCTCTTATAGGTGAACCAACAACTGAGTAAAACACTGGAGGAAAACCTTGAACACCAGAGACAAAGACCATAATGGGTGGCGGGGGGGCGGGGGAGAAAGTGATGAACTTGGAAGAAAAATGACTCCACAAGGAGGGGAAAACAACTTGAAAATAATTACCATTAATATCCTCAGAAAGATAGGTAAGGAAACTCTCACCCTGAAATGAACAGCATGGTACAACAAAAGACTACCTGGAAAATAAAAAAATAAAAGGTCTTAGAAAGTTAAGTTTAGGGGCACCTGGATGGTTCAATCAGTTAAGCCTCTGCCTTCAGTTCAGGTCATGATCTCAGGGTCCTGGGATGGAGCCCCACATTGGGGGGGGGGGTCCCTGCTCAGCAGGGAGCCTGATTCTCCATCTCCCCTGCCCCTGCTTTCTTTGGCTGTCTCTCACTCTCTCAAATAAATAAATAAAACCTTAAAAAAGAAAGGAAGAAAGAAAGAAAGAAAGTAAGTTAGTTAAGTTTATGTGTGTGCATTCACAAAAAAAAAAAAAAAAAGTCAACAGGTAATTGGAAAATGAACTTGAGAAAATCTCCTGGAAACCAGAGCAAAAAGACAGAAAATAGAAGATAGAAGGTGACATAATTAAAAATATAAGTTTGAATATTAAGAGTTTCATAATAAAGGGAAAACGAAAATCATTCAAAACAATTTTAGAAAAGAATTCAAAATATTTTCCAGAGTAGAAAAACAGGAATTTCCAGATTTAAAGGGCCCTCTACCCAGATAAAAAACAAAAATCAGCACAGATTAATGCACAGCAAAATGAAATTTTAAAATACTTAGGGGTGGGGCATCTGGGTGGCTCAGTGGGTTAAAGCCCCTGCCTTCGGGTCCGGTCGTGATCCCAGGTTCTGGGATCGAGTTCTGCATGGGGTTCTCTGCTCAGCGGGGAGCCTGCTTCCCCCCCTCTCTCTCTGCCCACCTCTCTGCCTACTTGTGATCTCTGGCTGTCAAATAAAAAAATAAAATCTTTAAAAAAAATAAAAATAAATAAACAAATAAAATACTTAGGGGTAAGTTAAGTCCAACAAATATAGAAAGAGGGAAAAGGAAATGAGCACCATAGAAAGTAGCAGGAATCAGGCCTTGACTTCTCAGGAGCAACCGAAGACAGTCGAGACTTGTCTTCAAAATTCTGGAAGAAAAGTATTTCCAACTTAGAACTGTGTATCTAGCCATGCTACCACGAATGCGTGAGGGGACATCTGTACTCCTTCAAGACCTCACTGCCTTTCTCAGGCAACTACTGGAAGGTGTTCTCACAGGCCAGGGAGGTAAATGCAAACAACGCCAGGACCTAACGCAGGAACTAAAAAGACCCGAATGGGAGACAGATGCAGTGAATCCCCAGGCGACGGCGCCCAAGGTCAGGAAGAAAGCTCTGTGCCAGGTCCCAGAGGAGAGCCGTCCGGAGTGACCACGGGCCCCGGGCCCCAGGAGAGAGCTGCTGGGGAACTGACGGAAATCCAGATGCCCCTGAATATCTTCGGAGGAGATCTGCCCCTTGGAATGGTCCAGAGGTTAAATCAGTGATAAATATATATAAAACCAAGCAATTACAAAAGGAAATACAATCCTTAGGACCAGAGAAAATAGTTAGTTATGGAGGAAAGAAAAGTAAACATGGTTTGCTACATGGTTCGATTATAGTATATTCCTAAGATGGGACACTAGGCAACCATAAAAAAGAACGATGATATTCTCCACGTGTTGATATGGAAATCCAAGATACATTGAGAAGTTAAAAAAAAAAAAAAAAAAAAGAAAGAAAGAAAAGAAAAGAAAAGAAAGCTAGACAAAACAGTATAACAACCTATCTTTTTTTTTTTTTTCTTTTTAAAGATATAAACAAATTTTTGCTTTTCTTTCTTCAGCTTGGGAACCCTGGAAAGACAGGTACACACACAGGTATGCACGAACTAATAAAAATAGGGACCTGGGAAGCCAAGAGAGGAAACGGATGGATGGGGGACAGGGAGAAAAGAAAACTCTTCACACAGACCTTGTTGAACAATGTGAATGTATTATCCACTTTTTTAATGATGCCGAATTACCACGTGACCCCTCCCCGCACGTGAATGAGCTCCTTCCTGGGTTACAGAGATTTTCCTGAGCCACCTGGCAAGCCAGCCACACCCTCCAACATTAGTTCCAGGACAGAAGCCGTCAAGGCTGCCTAACCAATCCCCTATAAGCAAACAAAGGAAACTAATATAGTTAAGTTCAAGCTGCTGCCATGAAATAAGACGGAAAGAAGGAAAAAGAAACAGAGGGAGGACAAAGGATTAGTCAGCTCAGGCTGCCACAAAGAAGGACAATAGCCTGGGGACACGTGATTGCTCAGTTGGCAGAGCCTGCAACTCCTGATCTCAGAGTTGTGAGTCTGAGCCCCACACTGGGAGAAACAATTTTAAAAACTGGGAGGTTGGGGGAGTCTGGTGGTGGGTATTGTGGAGGGCACGTATTCCATGGAGCACTGGGTGTGGTGCATAAACAATGAATTCTGTTACACTGAAATTAAATTAAAAAAAAAACAACAGGGGGACATTTGGGTGGCTCAGTTGGTTGAGTGTCTGACTCTTGATCTCAGCTCAGGTCTTGATGTCAGGGTCATGGGTTTGAGCAGCACCTTGAGCTCCAGGCTGGGTTTGGAGCCTACTTTAAAAATCTCTTTGAATATTTTAAAAATTAAGTATATTTTAAAGATCTTATTTCTTTATTTGATGAGAGCGAGAGAGAGAGAGAGCACAAGCAAGGGGAGCAGCAGAAAAATCGGGAAAAGCAGGCTCCCCTCTGAGCAGGGAGCCTCACGCAGGACTCGATCCCAGACCCTGGGATCATGACCTGAGCCAAAGGCAGATGCTTAACTGACTGAGCCTTCCAGGCACCCCAAAATTAAATATTTTTTAAAAGACCTTTAAATATCCTGAGTGGCTTAAGCAATAGAAATTTATTTGCTCATGGTTCTGGAGCCTGGAAGTCCAAGCTGAGGGTGCCAGCAGGGGTGGGTTTTGGTGAGACCCTTTTCCTGGGTTGGTGAGACCCTTTTCCTGGAGACCCTTTTCCTGAGAAGACAGCAAATGGCTGTCTTCTCGCTGTGTGCTCATGTGGCAGAAAGAAACAGAGAGATTTCTCTTCCTCTTTTTCTAAGGTAACCAATGCTACTGAATTAGTATCCCACCCCTATGGCCTTGTATAACTGCAATCACTTTCTAAAGCCCTATCTCTAAATACAGTCACACTGGAAGGTAGAGCTTCAACATCAAAATTTGGGGTGGTGGGGAGACAATTCAGTTCATACAAAAAGAGACAGTGAGTTTACAAGGCTTGAAGATGTAACGATACGGAAGAATATGTACACCTAGCTTTGGAATAGTGTTCATCAAAAAGCCAAATCCAGATCAATAGGAAGGGTCGGGTAACGGGGCTCAGATACATGGCATCGTCTGATTATGTCAGATGTTAACCTCTACCACTGGCTGTTCACCATCTTTCTCAAATGCCCGCTCCAGCCTCCCTGAGTACCATCCAGAAGGCCTAACTGCACCTTTCCTTATGAGCAATCATCTTACAAGACTCAGAATTCAATTCTGAATCTAAACCTCATCACGGTGAAGTGCTGATATAAATGGAAATCGTACATGCTTCGGTTTCCTGGAAGTTACATTTTACATTTCATACCTAAATTTGATTCCAGCTTTATTCTTACAATCTGCCAGTTTTACTTTTTCCCCAAATGCCCATTGCCCCAAAAGCAAATTCCAGAAAAAAAAAAAAGAAAAAATATATATATAAGCCTGTCTAACGTGGAAAAAGAAAGATAAATGACTTATGAAAATGATGTCTATTGACCCAGATCCCACTGAGCGAGCAAGCGAATCCTTGGGTGCAAATGAGGCACTTATTACTGCTCTCTGAGCCTTGGGAGGCTTCATTTATTACATGCCTGTCGGGGGGCACTAATAGTTCTTTAATAACCTGAAGAGCAAGGGAGTTTTCTAACATGACAACTGATCTTCGTGCACAGGGCCGCAAGTGGGGGAGCCCTCATCAAAACTATCCCTGCAAATCTGGAAAAAAGTAGGGGAGAAAATCAAATGTTCAACATCAGCGTCTGAGAAGGAGCCCACCTGATGTCCACCGAAGACTCATGAGGTTTTGCCAATCTCTTCCTAATCTCCTTTTCCAATTTCATCGGGCAACAGGACCAGCCTTAGAAATGTATGCCAATGAGATATTTGAAGGGCCCGGCCCCAAAATCAGGGGTATGTGGTAGAGGGCTGTCTTGGCTCTTGGTCTCAAGACATCGCCATGGAAATTACCTCCCTTTTCCAGCCTTTGTGTTCTCGCTGCAAGTTAAAGGGATTGGACCAAGGTTCTTTTCAGCTCCCAAAGTCTGTGACTCCAACTTTGATCAAATCACACTACTTAGGAAGATAAATCAAATCAGCAGTCTTAGCCGCCTACCAGGCTTAAACCACTGCTCACCACAGGCCAGTGAGCAAAGGCCTATTTGCAGGACTACCCGCGTACAGGAAGGAAATGGGAAAATGGCTAATGGTATAGCTTTGTAATCACCTCGGAGGCTCTGACCTCGGTTCTGGTCACACAGGGTGGGCAGCTGTGTCTTACACTGCAGAGATGGCAAGCACCAATCCACTGTGCACGGGTCATTGACTCCTGGATAATTCATTAGCAGGAGAGCACAGAACTGCCCTGGTGACAACAGAAAATCCATAAGCAAGAGGCCTCAAACAAAGAAAATGTCTCCAGGGGTTAAGACGTTAGCTTTTAGTAGGACACTCTCTCCAGGTCTCTGGGGATGCGCAGTTACCTATTCACAACTAGGCAGGTGCAGAGCTCCCAGCAGGGCCAGAAAGCAGACCCCTCCCCCACCCCAGAACTGCTCCTACAGGCCACAGGGTACTTAAATGGCATCATAATTCCCTGAGTCTCAGAAATAAGCTCGCTCCTCCTCTAAAGAAGCAAACCAACAAAGCCCCGGTATGGCGCGCTTGCCCACGGATGATGTTCTTACAGAGTGTGACCAGCTACTCCTCAGCAGTGGCTACTCCTGCCAGTGTGACCAGCTACTCCTTGGCTGTAGCTACTCCCACCAGTGTGACTCACTTCTCCTCAGCTATGGCTACTCCCGCCAATGTGGCCCGCTACTCCTCAGCTATGGCTACTCCCCAACTGTGGCTACTCCCACCAGTGTGACCTGCTACTCCTCAGCTGCAGCTACTCCTGCCAGAGTCAGGCCTCTGCACAGACTGCTGTAATTCTTTTGGGCCATTCAATCAGTTACTTCTGCAACAGCCTTGCTAGTCCTCTGGGGTCCTTAAGGAGCATCATAGTTTAGGGTCAAAAAAAGCCAAGGAGACTCTGACTGGCGGAGATGCCAGCCCACAACAAAAGAGACAAGAGGTACAGAGTAACTGGGGAAGGTCAGCATGAACTGGGTTCAAATCCCCAGGCTGCCACTTCCTAGCCATGGAATCCTGGACAACATGTTCTCTCCCTCAGGACCACTTTTCCACCAGAACAACAAAGATGGTAATATGACCTAACGCACAGGGTTGTGCTAAGAGGTAAATAAAAAGATACATGCATGACACCCATATCTATTACCTTGCAGGCCGTAGGTGCTCATTGAATGTCAGACATGGCCGTGCACCCACACACATGCAAACTGAGGACCAGCACAAACAATTTATAACAACGCGAGATAATTCTAACACCAGGACCTTAGATAAAAGCTGATCCATCATGTGCACTCAAGGAAGAAAAAATAAATAAAGAGGCACTTGCCAACAAGGAAAAAAAAAAAACAGAACTAATTATAGTAGGTCCTCTGTGTCTTGTGCCCAACAGAAAATGAGTTTGTTGCTAGGCTCCTCTTCTGGCCACAATTCATGATGCAATTAAATCACTGGCATTGTTTCCCCTGTTCCATTTTCAACAGCCTCCTTGCCCAGGTCTCCTTGATGGGGCCTGCAGAGTGGGGCCAGGGGAGGAAGGAGGCAGTGCCCCCCCGCAGACATGCACCTGCAACGGTCAAGTTCCCTGCACCTGACATCTGCCCAAGTCGCTGAGGTCACCTGAAGGAGGAGGGTTTTCTGGACTCTGGTGTCTCCATCCCTGCCACAACCATGAGTTCATTTCCGGGGTGGAAAAGAACCCTGGCTTTGAAAAAAGACAAGTCTGCCAAGAGGTCTGTTGGTGCAGGTGTAGAGAGTAAGATACAAGAAGACTTCAGCATGGTGCCTCAATCATACGAGACCCCAATTAAGGTAACGGCTCCTCTGGCCAGGCCCTTAGATTTCCTCCTACCTCTGCTGCTAGTCCTTCTTAGTGCTCTTTGTAGACTCAGGGTTCCCCCCTACCCTTCTCCTTAAAGGGGTCATCTTTGACTTCCTTTCCTTCTTCGACACTCTCTCTTCCTGGACAATCACCCACAGCATAATGACTCTCACATGGCTGCCTGTAGCCCAGTCCTCTCTTCCGGACCCCAGCCCGTTTTTTCCAGCTCCTACTCGACTTCTTCTCTGGCTTCCCCAGGGCCCTCAAACCACCTGTCCAAAAACACCCCGCTAAGCCTGCTCTTACTCAGTGACCTTTAAGAGTCCCCTCAATAGACAGCCACAGGTTCATCTAATGCCACAGTCTGTACATTCTGGCTGCTTCTGCCATGAGTGCTCTCCTAGCCAACTCCATTACTGCTGCCTTCTGCAGACCTTCACCACCACTCTGGCCCCACCAACCTCTCCACCACCTCCTGAATTGTCCACCTGACTTGAAATCTCACCCTGTCTCTCTGATGTTGAAAATCCTACAGTGGGTCCCAACAATTATGAGTAAGATAAACGTAACAACACATCACTTATTATCAACCCTGACCCACTGCTCATAATCGTACGGTTTAAGAGGAATGAACTGGGACCATTCCAGGAAATTGAGGGTGGTCACTCTTGGCCAGGCCTAAAAGGCCCTTCATGATCCATGTCCTGCCTATGCTAACAACCTTGCCTCCTGTGGCCTCTCAAACACCACTACTCTGACTTTATGGGCATTCCCAAACCCTTCCCAAGGGTCATTGTCTCTTTGACCTGGCGTGCCCTATTACCTCTGTCCCCAGTGTTTGTGACACAAGTTCCTGCACTGCCCCTCCCATGACATGTCCTCTATGATATGCTCCCTGCTCCCCCTCACCAATACACTAAGGCCTTCCCACCCTCTCTCCCCTCCAAGGCCTGACACACAGCTCTAGCAGAGCCCTTGTCACATGGGCTCCACCTGTGTGCTCCTCCTGGATTCCCCACATGTGACAGTGATGTCTGGTGCAGAAACGTGCAGATTCACCCAACAAGTATGTAAGCATCCAAACCATGAGCCCCTATCTTGGTGCTGAGTCCAGATGAGATGCGGGCACTGAGTCATAGCAGAGGTGACAAGCTGACCCAGGCACATTGGGACCAACCACTGAGTGGGCCTCCAAGGAGCTCAAACCCAGACCTCCCCAACAACCTTGTGAGATGGAACCAGAACTCCAGCTCTTCTCCCTCTATTCCTTAACACCTTTTTAGGTCCAAATAACCGAGCCAGCCTCAGTCGAGCTCAGAGGTGAGCTCAGGAGAAAAGGAGTGTCTACAACGTAAGCACAGGAACGATGTAGGCACACAAGGCTGCAGCCAGGCCTGAGGACAGGGCTGGGTCTCAGCGAGTGGAAAGTCACCCTACTCATTCTCACAGCTCTTCTCTCCCTCTGCTAATGATCCTCCTCTGCCTTCTCTGACCTCTGGACAGGTAATAGCCTTCCAGCTGTCACGACACAGATGCAGTGATGCAAATTCCCTTCCCAGCTCCCAGTCCACAGCCCAGGAAAGGGACTCAGAGTGGCCCAGCCTGGGTTCAGGGCCCATCTCCAGCTTAGTTCACAACAGATACCATGGAGCAGGCTTCACAACAGAGTAGCCACTGAGGGTCTCACTTGTATAAATGGTGGGAAGTGAGGGGGAAATGACAGAGCTCACTGTGAGTTCTGGAAATATTCCACAAGGAAAAGTCTGCTCCCTACCTCCACCCTGGCCAGTTTGCTTTTCCCTCTCCTCTCTCCATATTCCTTTCCCCCTAAGTAAGCTGTTTTTTCCTCTGCTAGAGTCGTCTTCCTCAATTTTCTGCCCGTTTTTCAGAACTGAGACCAAATCTCACCTCCTCCAGGAAGCCCTACAGGGTTCATTCTCTCTAGTTACAAAACACTATTCACATCACTTAAGGTAGCTGTGTTTTATCTGTAGTCATACCTTTTCCTCAACTCTGCCAACCATCTACTTGAATTCTGTACGACCAGACGTAAAGGGGCCCTCCTGCACGCTGGGTCTGGGCTAGAGGCTTCCTCTGAGTCTCAGGAAGTGTTATCAATGCTTAAGAAGAAACTCACAAGGTCTGGGAAGAACGTTCTGCGTGTCAGAGTAAGTAAAGGTAAGAGGGAGTCAAGGGTGAATGCAAACATTATTTCCTGAGAAAGGTTAATTCGAGGGTGAATTTTTTCATGTTCTGCAAGTTTTCTATTTTCAAAACGATTTAATGCAGCCATCCTCTAAGAGCTGGTCCCTTGGAAGCACTAAGTTCAAATGCTGACTTTCACACACAGCATCAGAAGCACCTCTCCTGGGAAGAAGGAAGGCGTCCCCCACAGGACTTGAAGCACAGTAATGACCACTCCTTGCCACTGACAGACTCAGCACACAGTCACTTCAAGCTAATAGAAATATGCTCTTAAATGAATGGCCTTCGGACACCTGGCACTAAATAGAGTATTTTAAATTCCAAGAGGGTGCCTCAAGGAAGAGAAGGAGCTGACAAGACAATCTGGGACCAAGACCTAGTTCTGGCTCCACCATTACCACTTCCCTAATAAGGACCCCAAATTCCTCCTTTATCAAATGAGAAAGCTGCAATACAAAGTCTCAGAGATCCCAGCCAGCACTAAAATTCTATGTTCTGCATTAAATTATGTAGACACAGGCTCCACAATATCCCTATGGACTTAAATATCACACGAAAAACCAGTGCCAGGCATTTATTAGCAGTTTAAAGGAAAAAAAAAAAAAACCTCAAATGATGCAGGGGGAAAAAAAAAACATTCTATCTGTTGGGGACAAGGAAGTACCAAAGACTTTCTTCCTGATATACTTTGTATAGATTTGTTAACAGCAGAGCAACTGCAATTAAACCAAAACAATGACACAACTCATCAATGCAGCTGCAGAAAACAACACACTGTTTGGCTCTCCAGAGGACAGCTGGGCCAGGAAGAAACAGATCACAGATACCCTGAGATGAAGAGCAGCAACCACCACAGGAGGGACCCCATAGGGAAGGCAGCATCCCCTTTGGTCTCTGTAGGGTGCCATGGCTAGCGATCCCAAAGTCAGTCTAACCTGGATTCTGAGAAACTCCCACAGGAGGAAGGTATGTGAGATGCACAGGTAAGAGAAAATTGGGAACGTGCCAACACCGGGGCCAAGAAGAAAGCCCCACATAAGTCAACATGGCTTAGAGACACAAAAGGTGATGGTATTTTTTTTAAATTGTGGTTTAAAAAAAAAGAAAAAAGCAAAACAAAAAAACATGGAACATTAAATCTGCCATCTTAACCCTTTTTTTAAAAAAGATTTTTTATTTATTTGTCAGAGAGAGAGCAAGAGTGAGCGAGCACAAGCAGGGGGAGCTGCAGGCAGAGGGAGAAGTGGGCTCCCCACTGAGCAGGAAGCCCGATGCAGGGCTCCATCCCAGGACTCCAGGATCATAATCTGGGCTGAAGGCAGACACTTAACCGACGGAGCCCCCCAGACAATCCCATCTTAACCATTCTTAAGTGTAAGGTTCAGTGCTATGAAGCCTACTCACACTGCTTGGGTAACAATCTCTGGAATCTTTTCATTGCAAAGCTGAAACCCTACACCCATTCAACAACTAGTCCCCGTGTCCCCTGCCCCCGGTTCCTGGGAACTGCCATTCTACTACCTGTCTCTATGAATGCATCTCCTCTGGGTACTTCACTTGAGCAGAATCATACAGCACTTGTCTTTTTTGTGACCGGGATTTTTTTTTGCTTAGAAAATGTCCTCACAGTCCCATGCAGCCTGGGCCAGAATTTCCTTCCTTTTTAAGGCTGATTAATATTCCATTATATGGATATGCCACATTTTTTAATCTATTCATTGATCGGTAAACACCAGGGTGACTCCACCTCCTGGTTACTGTGAATAATGCTGCCATGAACACGGGTGTGTAAAGTGTGGCCATGATTCCTCTAAGCAGAATCTCATCAACTGTTCCAAACTAAAAGGTCAATTGAAAAATTCACTTACTATTTTCTCATATGAACTACCATTCCTTCTTATCTACCGTGGAGAAAAGGAGGGCAACAACTGAGAAAGGTCTTCCATCAGCTAGAAGACTATCTGCACCCTGGGGAGGTCACAGTGATACCAGAAACATGCCATCCACCGGCCAGCCCACGACCTAGTGGCAGGGACCATAGCCTTTCCCTCAACCAGCAGTCCCCCACCTGGTGTCTGTTTGTATAAGGAGACTCCTTCCAACAAGGACAACAACAACAAAAAAATCTAAAAAAAAAAAAAAAAGTAGGGTGACAAGCCACTAGTAATTCAGAGTTGTTTAAAATAAATTGGTATTTCATTACGTCAGTTGCATCTTCTAATATACAGAGATAATATAAGCAAAGCTTGGCAAGCACATGCAGTTACAGAAATCACCCCCCAGAGGACACATACCCCAGCTGTGCAGGATCTAAGATCCAGGGGCGGGACCGGCTCACTACGCCAACCCTACTTGCCCATTCAGGCCGAATGCCCACACCTGAGTGGCATGACAAGCACTGAAAGAAATGACGAGAATTCAATCTATGCCTGCAAGAAAAGTCCTAAATAAACTCCACACACCTCTGTAAGGCCAGCCATCAACATTAATAACTCCAAGGGATAGAATATAATCTGGCTAGGCTCAAGAGCCCAGCGGCCTGATGCCTGGTTTTCCCTACTGTTCACATTCAGTCTCTAATATCAAGTAAACCTTAAGCACAGTTATTAAAAAAATAAGCCCAAGTTTACCAGCACCTGAAAAAGAACTACCCCTGACCTCACATTAGTGCCAGACAGAGGTGGTCACCCTTGAGAGCAGGCAGCGTCCAGCCCCTTCTCTCTAACATTATCTGATTAGAAACCAGGCAGTTGCAGCAGATCCCCCAAGGGGAGGTAAATAGGATGGAAGAAATCTACTACGACATGTAAACCGTGAGATCCCCAGCACTGACAGAGACCAGCTGAGTCACGGTGTGCCTGGGCTCAGGAGCGCAGGGATGAGAAGTCCCCTTCCCACCAGGCATAGCCACCAAGCATGCTTGGAATACAGCTGAGTTCACGTGGGAGTGGAAAAAAAAACAAAACAGACCTGTTTTGAAATTTGACAACTAAGAGTTCCTTGAACTTTCAGTTTTTAAACAGCAATATCCTTAAGGGTGTGTTTTTCCTGTCAGTCAGTTTGAACCACTAATTTAGAATTAATTCAGTGATGGATTTCGGATTCCAAAACAACCAGGTTCTCTGTCGTTGTGACATCGTGGGCTTAGCAGACCTTGTACAAACACAGCCTGCTCTCCGCAGCTGTTTGACTTCCCAGCCCCTCCTCGTGCTCCTCCTCCAGATCAAAGAGAGCCTCTTTTCAGAAAAGCCATGGCCTTGTGGGGTGGGGGCTGGGGGGGAGGGGGAGGAGGAAGTTTGATCTGACCGTGTAGCTAGAATGTGGACTGAGACTATTTCCACCGACTTGCCTTGCCGGCTGGGTGCCAGGGAAGAGGAGACAGTCCTTTCTACTCAGGGGCCCACACCCCTTCCACAACCTCCCCATCACCTCCCTCCCTCAGGCCCTGCATTGGAATGGCTAAGAAGCCGGGAAGGAGAGGCTTGGCTTTGGTCCCCAGGACATCTGGATGACCTATTGCTGCTCCCCATCCCATCAACTGGCTCATCATGAACACACAGAGGAAAACGATTTCTCCTCAACCAACCAAAGGCTCAAAACTTGTGCCTAGTCAGACAAAAAAAAGAGCCCGTGTCCTCCAGCAGAACACCGCCCCTCCCCCACAACTGGGCCGCCTGACTGTGTTTCCAACTCCACGAAGTTCTCAGCTTCTCCTCTTGGCCCTGCATCCAAAAACCAGCCAGTTCCCTCAGAAGATGCTTTTCACATGAGTTTCGCCACAACTTTTATGTTTTTATTTTTTTAAAGACTTTATTTATTTGTTAGAGAGAGAGAGAGCACAAGCAGAGGGAGAGGGAGAAGCAGACTGCCCACTGAGCAAGGAGCCCAATGCAGGACTTGATCCCAGGACCTGAGCCAAAGGCAGACGTGTATCTGACTGAGCCACCCAGGCATCTCCTGCCACAACTTTTAAACAAATCTTGAGCAGCCTGTGTTTTTTCATGGCCAACAAAAAAGGACAGCACCACAGGGAGAGAAGGGCTCTGCCGGCCACTGGCTACCGGGTTTTAGTAGATTGCCTCTCTATACCTCAGTTTTCCTGACTGTAGAATAGGGTAATATGCTCATATCAAACGATTCAATAAGGCAGCATTCATGAATAGGCTCTAGAAGGAAGGAGTGGGTCTAACAGAAGCATAGTAAGCATTAAAAAACAAAAACAAAACCAACGTTAGTATCTGCTTCACAGGAGGCCCAGGGAATCCTCAAGCCATCCACCTGAGGAGTGCGAGATTCGTGGAGAGAGCAAAGACACTGGGCACCTTCTAAAAAGCCTCTACTTCTGGAGTTTTCATTTAAATTTCAACTGAGGCAAATATGGGACGATCGTGGACTCCTCACCTATTCTGAGGAATTGATCACATTGGATAATGAGCCTATCACCAACAAGTGGGACAGAAAGGGTTCAGTTCCACTCCTAGACTGCTGTGGTTCTCACCCCTCGGCCTCAGTCCTGACCCTGAGGCACCCCACAGCACTGCAGGCAAGTTCCTTTGCAAGGTCCTTTGCTCAAGCTTTCCCAGGCACCAGGGCAGGTACTCAGGAAGGGCATGGGGGGCACAGGCACTCTGGCACCCCCAATTCAACCAAGGCTGCCCTCATGGCTAGTGACCAGTGCATTCATACAGGGTCCCAGGCTTGGAAGAACCATACTCTGCTGTCACCATCTTTAAATTCTTCTTAATTCTTGAAGAGGCCACGAGTTTCGGTGTTTCACCAGTCACTGCAAATCACGTACACAGTCCAGAGCTCCCTGTTTCACGACTTTCAGCTTTTCTCCCAAACCAGCTCTTCCTATTCCTGATAATGGCCCTGCTATCTTCCCCATGACCTGGGTCTGGAATCGGACACCCTCTTGCTCATGAGCCATCACACAGAAACCTGCCAGGCACTTTCAGTTCTATTTATATCATGCGGCCATATCCCCCTCTCCATCCCCACTGTGGCTGCCCCACCTCTCTCTCCCACACCTGGCCTCACAAAATACCCCTCCCTGAAAGCTAGTCTCCCCTCCTCTAGGTCCTTCTATCACTCATCTACTCTGCCTGCCCGTGGCAGATTAATGCCACCAAAGCAAGTATAATCGAAGTGCCCTCCTGCTCAAAGCCCCTCCAAGAGCCTCACTCTCTCCCAAGGCAGCAGCTCTGTTGTTCTGAAGCTGCTGATAAGCCTCACCCTGGACCTGTCTAGGAAGAAACTCACCCTGCCCAGGATTGTTAAATCTTTTAGGAAAGCCACAGGCCAGGAGCCGGGTCCCCTCTCTCTCCTTGATTCTTATTCTACGACAGAATGCTGCCCTCTTCCTGATTTACGTACCATCCTTATGATACTGCCTGCTCCTTGCAGTCAGAATCCATGCCTGATCCATTCCAGCTCTGCCTACCCCCAGCACTCCAGCACAAGGAAGAATTTCTTTTTTTAAGTGATTTCTCACAACGCACATTTGCAGTGTTGCCCCAAGCTCCTGTTAGAGCCTTTGCAGGGTGAACTCCCTGCCATCATGATACTTTTTACAATGTACTCAATTTTGCAGGACATCTGTCACCTCCTTTTCTCCTTCTTTTTTTAGTGACAATAAACACAGAGGAATTTCATTAGGCATAAACAGACTCTTGAAATCTACCTCAGTGTAATATGAAAAATCTTTACTAATCCAGCTAATGTGCTTTCCCTCCAACACCCACTGAGATCTGGTTCTCATTTGAATATTTAACAAGCATCATCTTGGTAAACCTCTCTCCCTTGATATGTAGAAATAAAAAAGTGAATTTAGCTCATTCAGACTGTGTCTGGTCTTGCACATACATTTTATGACTCCATTTGAAGTCTTAATCCTATCACAGAACATTAATTCTGGTTTGTACAAAATGGTACCAGCAGAATCCAGTTTCTTGCTTCATCCGTTTATATGAGTGTCCTTCAGTGAGCCCTCTAATGGTTTAGCTCAGTAAATATGCATGTATGTTTTCTACTTCTACAGATTAGGGTAATTTCAAATATAATAATAATTGCCCATTTTAGTCCATGAACTAACAGAGAATCTTAAAAATGTGTTTTGTAAAATAAACCGAAATCTAATGATCTACATTTTTAGTATGTGTTACCACCATGTGCTGTGTGTTTTTTCACAATAGTATTGTGATTAGAAGAGCTTTTTGCCAAGAAAATATATTTTTGTACCAATTCTGAGGGCTTACAGTTGCAAAGAGCAAAATAAATAAAAATAGTGTGCTTTGCCAAGTTATTATGGAACCGTCAGTTTGAAAGGGTGGGACTCATTGAATCCCAAATGATTTAGTTATGCTTCCTCCCATTTGAGTTGGCTATTGTGTACTGCCATTTAGAAAACAGTAAAAGTAGATGAGTCGAGGTTTGTAACATAGTAACTTTGGAAGAACTCCCCCTTTTTAATTTGGATGTATCTAGCAGACATCCTAATAATTGAGACTGTAATGTGCATGGCTAACATGCCCCATTCAATACTCATATAGTAGTTCTTTGTGGAAAAATAGCAACAACAAATCCCTGGGCATACTTCTGACAGTGGTATTTGTATTGTTATGACTAGTATTTCAGATGAAAACACAAAGTTTCACTCTCTGGTTACATGGCCATTATTTGTCCTACGTCTGTTTTTTCTACTGCACTGTTAGCTCTATGAAGGCCCAGATATAAGATATATATATATATATGATTATTATATAATAGGTTTATACTCAGTTATATGTGTGTGTGTGCATATATATATATATATAGGCAGACGTGTATCTGACTTTTCCACTTTTGATCATGGTACTGCTATCAAAGTACTACAGGGATGTGGGTGGAAAAGAAGCTTTCCCTTGTTTCCTGACAATCTTCTAGGACACTAGTAGCCTATGAATCCAGGACACCTTCAAGCCTATGAATCTGAGTTTTAGGAAAAGAGAAGATGGATATTATTTGACTTTTTAAATCCTTTTCCACCTTACTGTGTTCTTCACCTTCTTTCAAATCAAAGACAAATATCAACAGACTTCTGTTTGCCTCAGATGTCATAAGTAGTTGTTTTGCTAAGCAAACTAAGGCATGCTTCTGAAATAAAACTCAAAACCAGAGCGTATTTGGTCCTGCCAGAAAGTGATTATGGAATTCGCTGTCAACGCAAACAGCTCCAGAAACACATCCCCAAACCCCCTGATTCCACTAAAAAGCAGTGCAGGGAATTCAGAATGAGAAACCGCTTCACATACATCTCTCATTAAAAATAATTGTCAATTCCCTGTGTGCTCTCTGTGATCCTCGGGGGTAGCTACAAGAAAGAAAAAATGAAAACATGAGCTGTATCTACCAAAAACAGCCCACAAGTGAGGAACTCTCCCAATACCTAAGAATAAGAGGCCCAAAATATCAATGTACCATAAGCTAAAACCATTATTTTGACGCAAACCAGTACAATAACTATCTTGGATTCTCTACTTGTTTCAGTATGACAAAACCTAGCCATGAGGGGTGCCTGGGTGGCTTAGTTGGTTAAGAGTCCCGGGATCAAGTCCCGCATCAGGCTCCCAGTTCCATGGGGAGTCTCCTTCTCCCTCTGACTTTCTCCCCTCTCATGCTTCTCTCACTCTCTCCCTTTCAAATGAATAAATAAAATCTAAACAAACAAACCTAGCCATAAGAATCCAAAGCTTTATGCTCTAGAAGCAAAAGGTTTCATTTCGTCTGGAGCTGCGCTCTTGCTCAAGATTGGTTTACAGTAAGTTTATCAGCACCATGGACAGTTCCGAGAAGACTTACAGAGTCCGAAATCTCTACATCACACCAATGATGTAATTAGGGAGAGACAAGGAATGGAGATGTCATTGTGTGTTTCATTTTGCCCTGTTTTGTTGGGAGACAACATGGGGTAAGGGGTAGGGAGGCAACATAAAGTAAAAAAGAAACAAAGAAAGAAAGAAATGTATCAAGATCTTTGATCTATTGTGACTGCGGTGGCATCCTCTTACCCTCAGGGTTTCACTCTCTAAACTAAATTTAGCTGTGTGTGCATGAATTAACACAAACATATACCATGCTACCCAACAATAAATATAATGATGCATGAAGATGTCACAAGCAAGCAGAGAAGAGCATTAACAGAATCAGGGGAAAAAATGTAAGAAACACAAAACCTCTGAGGCCGTCCACTATAGTCAAGGAAAGAGTAGGTGAGAAGAGTGAAGATAAATCCTCACAGAACAAAAATAACATCATTTTGTCTCTATCAATGTGGTCCAGTCTGCACAACTTGAGACCGGCTTATCTGACAAGCAAAACCTTGGCCTGGATGAGTGCTGATGACAACTTGGTAACCGACAGAAAGCCAGGTCTAAGAGGGCAGCTGTTTCTATCCCAACTCTGGCACCAGCAGGGTAGATTCTGAATTGACTACAAAGACCCTCCAAAATACCCAGGAGAGTGGAAAACACATTCAGAGGGTCAGGCAGCTGTTGCTTAGATGTGGTTCAGTAACAATCACATGAAAGAGCACTGAAAACCTCTTTTATATGACCAAGGTGCTTGGATGGCTCAGTCAGTAGATCATATGACTCTTAAGCTCAAGACCATGAGTTCAAGCCCCACATTGGGCATGGAGCCTAGTTAAGAAAATTTTTTAAAATATCTTTTAAATGACCAAAAGACTCTGAAGAAAATGAAACAACTCCATAAATCCACACAAGCATCTCAACAGCCTGCTGATGGGGGGTGGGGGGGGGAGATTTAACTTTCTGGGGTAATGAAGGGAGTCCACTAAAGAAATTCAAAATGACTTCACCCAGCAATGTTTGAGAGGGGTTCACAGTGATTAGTACTTTCAATGAAAAGTGGATATTGATTCTTCCATGGAAGCATTAATAAACATGAAAGTTACATGATTTGCATGATGAGAATGTTGTTTTCCCTTAATTTTGTTTTGGCAAAGTACAATGAAGGCCCTTGAACAATTAATCACAATGGCTGAATTACAGCAATAAATTACAGATCTTCTCAATTCCAGGCCAAGGATGTTGTCAAATCTTATATATGCAAAGAGTGGGGTTTTTTTGCCTTTAGATACCAGCTTTTTGAAAAGCTGTCACATGTAATTTGGAACACTTGAAGATAAAGCAGAAATCTATCTGTTCCTCTTTTTTAACCCAGAGAAAATAATATATGAGAAAACGTACTCTTTTTTCCAAATTAAATTTAACACCAACCAGACACACGTTGTCTTAAAAGGGCTTCTTCAGATGCATGTTCAGTTCCCAAATCCTTGTACAGTAAGTTCATTCAACTAGGAACTAAGAAGAAATGAAGGCAAGTTGTGAAGAATTAACAACAGACTTTGTGCCTTACACAAGAGAACATACCCATTTTTCATCACCATAACACTGCTTCACTATCATCTTCCAGAGCATCTTTCCTTGAAAGATCTGGGTCTACTGACAGATTTCACTTTATTTTAAGGACAATAAAGAAGTTATTTTCCTCAAGTGAGAGGGCTATGATACTAGAAGAGGTGAAGGGACATGTCCCACAGTAACTCATCAAGAAGGAAGGATCCTGCTTTACAGATGGTTTTGTTTCCAGGGCAGCACTACAGACACCAAATCTGCCTGAATCAAACCAAGTTAGCTGCTCTCAGAATATCCAACATGTCTCCTAGGAGACAGGGGCCATGCTGGCCTAACAGGGTATATAGGAAGAAGAGCTGCTTTATGGAGTCTAAATATAGATAATACTAGAGAAATGGCAGCCAATGTCATAGTCCTGAGAAGTTCTGAATGGTAGAAACCATTTGTTCATGGATGTGTGCGTCCACGTGATCCACAATAGGTTGCTCCTCATCTTTAAGACCTGCAGACCCAAAGTCTGAGAAGCTTCAGGATCTGTACTTAAAACAGCACCACTCCTGGGGTGCCTGGGTAGCTCAGTCGGCTAAGCTTCCAACTCTGAATTTAGGCTCAGGATCATGAAATCAAGCCCCATGTCAGGCTCCACACTGGGTGTGGATTCTCTCCACACCTGGTGCTTAGGATTCTCTCTCCCCTCTTCCGCTTCTCTGTGGTGCTTCTCTCCACAATCCTGCTGCTTAGGATTCTCTGTCCCCTCTTCCTCAGCCCCTCCCTGCCTACCCCCTCTAAAATGAATGAATGAATGAATGAATGAATGAATAAAATAAAATGGGATCATTTCTTTCTGCCAACCACCAACTATGTTCACAGCTTGGAATTCAGGTATTAATTTATTTTCCCAGTCTAATTTAATATACCATATCAGTCACATGGGCTGAGCCTGAGAAACCCTGGTAACTATGCATGGTCCTTTATCATGATTGCTCTCTGGCGCTTAGCTGCTTCCCCTAATCTTCAGATACTCCTTACCACTTATCAGGAGATAAGACTGACATCAGGTAAGACTGCCCAATGCAGCGTTTTTAGCTCTCCTTTTGACAAGAAGGGAAAATACGTTATAGTACTATAAAACTAACATAACCAATAATTCATGCATCACAATTTATGTAGCCACTTGTATATCTTTTAATATTTGCTGATAAAAATGAGTTCTTCCCCCCTTCTGGTAAACTGAAATGCAATGCACCCCTTATACCTTCCTTCTGAGTCTCTAGCTATATGAAATGCGAAAAGAGGGGTGCCTGGGTGGCTCAGTGGGTTAAGCCTCTGCCTTCGGCTCAGGTCATGATCCCGGGGTCCTGGGATAGAGCCTCGCATCGGGCTCTCTGTCAGCGGGGAGCCTGCTTCCCTTCCTCTCTCTCTGCCTGCCTCTCTGCCTACTTGTGATCTCTGTCTGTCAAATAAATAAATAAAATCTTAAAAAAAAAAAAAAAAAGAATCTCAGTAACACCTCAACCCAAATACTATCTCCATATCCAATCACCCATCTTCTGACCAGCTTAAGACTTTTGATGAATTTATTCAATCAACAAACACTCAATGAGCAGAAATTATGTTCTGGCATAATTATCATCCCTGGGAATGATATGAAAAGAGACTGCTTTTGTCCTCAAGGAGCTAATAATGAATGGTGGTGGCAAAAATCCATAACCAGTAAAATGATGATCTATAGGAACTAAAACAGAAGTCTGTAATGGATACCATGGAGTGCAAACAATAACTGGCCACTTAAATATAGTGGGAAATTTGTACAAATTTTATCTGAGACTATAATAATGATACCAAGTATGTTACTTCAATATAATATAGCTTAACATCTACAGAAGAAATTCATTGTTAACACACACTACCAACTACTGCACATCTGCTAGTGGGTATAATAACCTTTGTTTCAAGAGACTATTCAATAAATATGAAACAAGGCTGCAAGTAGTTCGGTCACAGTGTCTTCCAGTGCTCATCCCACTTAATGGTCTAGGGCTTCTCAGTTTAGCTTGATATCCAGGAGAGAGGAAATTGAAATTGGAGAGCAACTCATTGACGGGGAAATCACTAGGTAAGATGAGGCTTCACTATCAAGGAAGAGTTTCACATATGGCTGATTCTGAGCAAAAACCCACACATGACCAGATACCTGCAGAGGTCCTCATGAATTTTTCAGAGGAAGATCAAAGAGAAAATAGACATGAATGGGTTGGAGCAGAATGATATGAAGTGGAAACTGTGCTGGCATGGATTGGAATTTAGATAAAGTCTAACCATGCAGGATGAGCTTGAGCAGAATACAATGTTCCTAGGCTCAGGAGACAAATGTGTCATGTTAGTGTTGGGACAGCGGGAGTGTATGAGCAGTTCCTGGTGTTCAACTCAATACCACTTGGAGACTATTAAAACCACACCAAGAATCAAAAAGCTACTCAAACCTCATACCCTGGAATGACTATTCCCTCTAGACAAAGTTGCTGAAGTCATCATGCAGTGATGAAAGCCCTGTATCAAGGAAATTAACCAATAAGTTTTGTGTGAGCACTTAATTCAGCAAATCTAATTAGCCAAGTCTTGGGTGTGAGTACCTACTATGTGCTAAAAAGTGTGGAAGACATTAGAGATGCACAGATTAAAAGGACACACTCAGTACTACCATATCCCTGTCATTTCAACAGAAATGTGCTGGCTTTTCTAATGATCTCAGAGAAACCAAAAGAGGAATTTGTTCCTCAAACAACATAAATCTCCTTCAGTTCTAAACCAAGTGGGAGCTGCGTGTGGGGGATAAACCAAAGGACACAAGATGAGATAACCCATAGGAACAACTCACTCCTGTTTAGTGGTTACTGAAAATGAAAAATACAGTGGTAATCTGTGCATTGCCAAAAATATAGGCAGGTACTCAGAGAAATGCTGACCTGGGTTCTAAGGAGACATGGATTATTTGGGGACTAAGCATCATCATTCCAGTGATGCCTCATTCTAGACTGGGCTCAACCCTCACTGATAGCTCAGGGCGGTACATTTCAGAAAGAACAGGCTGTGGGTGAACTGGTACCTGGCAAAGCATCTATGTCAATGGACACACTTTACTGGAGATTTGAGACATATACACTGGGCCAGCAAAACATTCCACAAGAAGCCACAAGGTCATCATTTCCAAAAATGGCTTCCAGATCACAGTCTCCTCATCAGCATGGAAGAGACTCAGGGGATTAAAAAACAAAAAAAAAAGGGGGGGGGGGGAGTTGCGTATTCTTCCTAGATTTCCCACAGCAAATATACATTACTTTGTAACAAGAGAAACCATTAAAAAACAAACAAACAAACAAACAAAAAGCCAGAAAAAGTTAAGTATTGCCTGGGGCAAAATCTTTGGGCCCTGGATGCTTAACTTTGCAAAATAAGCCATTCTTAAAAACGTCCATGAATCTGGCCTTTGGTCAAGTTTCCCTGATAGGAGTTTATGCCATGAAATTGAGGAAATATTTCTGTTCTTCAAATATCTGATTTTCTTCCACCGAAATTTCTCCTGGGATAAAGCTCACTTTCTTGATTCTCAGTTTTTCCCAATAAAAATGGGGAAGCATCTAGCCTTCTTTTTTTTTTAACAATTTTATTTATTTATTTGACAGAGAGAGACCGCAAGTAAGCAGAGCAGTAAGCAGAGGGAGAGAGAGAAGCAGGCTCTCCACCGAGCATGAAGCCCGATGCAGGGCTCGATCCCATGACCCCGGAATCATGACCCGAGCCAAAGGCAGCCGCTTAACCAACTGAACGACCCAGGTGCCCCAGCATCTAGCGTTCTTGAGTACATCATTTTGTCCCTTGGACGAAACTCATGTGACCTGTGGACAAAAGGGAAGCACTTGACCATCAAACAAAAATACACCAATCAGTCCACCTGCTCCAGGAACACATGCCAAAATGAGGAGGAGAGGAAGCTGATTTGGACAGCTTTACCACCTTCTGAGACCCTAAGTGTAGACCACCAGCTTGGTCGTGCTTATTTGAATGATGTCTACCCACAGGGAAAGAGAAAACACACAAAGTGGCAAGAGTATGTATCCCTCATGGTTTTCTCAGGGGAGCCTTACACACAGTTAGGAGTGAGTGAGCAGCTTGGAGAAGGCAGCCCCAGGTTAAAAGCCCTGGGTTGAATGAGCAGGCTGGGGACCCCCTGCTGAACAAGCAGGGCCCTCCTCCAACTCAAGGCAAGCTGGTGTGGATGTTTAAGTCATGTGGTTTCCTAGGAACTAACACAAGACTCATTACCAAATTCAAGGGCAGGGGAAGCTCTCTGAAGTCTGAGACAACAACATTTTTCAAATAAATGCTGGAAGCAACAAGACTGTCCCTGGGACCAGGCCCCACCAACCCTAAAACTGACTGATTTCCCTTCTCAGATGAAAATGGGTGCCTCCAACTCCAAAGCCTGGGGGGTGGGGGGTTGGGGTTCCCCATCGGTGAAGAGGTGGTCCCAAGAACAAGATGTCCTTGTACTCTACACAGAGACAGAAGCTAATTCAAAGCCATAGGGAAAATAAAACATCATTCCTCACAGCCGGAGTTCTGAGAAGACATGTCAGCAAGGGATTCCTTTTGCAAACTCTACAGAGTTAACCAAGACTGCCTGCAAATTTAAATGATGCTGCCCCCTCTTTGGGGACTGTTTCATCTGGAATATACTTCCACCCAGACCTGAAGATGTGTGTGGTTTCCAGCTCATTCACAGATTCTTAACATCCCTGAGGTTTTTATCAACATCAACACTAAGGCCCCTGCTCCCTTCAGGAGCTGATGGTATACTGGGAGAAACACAAAGGAAAAATAACCACCTGGTGAGTTATTACAGGGGAAAACCGTAAGCACTTGCACCACTCATAGGTATACAAAATATCTTTGAGAATTAAAGCAATCGAGAAAGGCTTCCTGGAAGAGTAGGTTTGGAAGTGGAAGTTCATAGTCCACCTGGGGTGTTAGGACAAAGGAAAGGTATGCTGCAAGGGGGGGCTTGGCAAGCAGAAGTGCATGAGGGCAGAAAGCACAAGCAGTATTTAGAGACTGCACATAAATAAATCTGTTAGAGGAGAGAATCTGCAGGAGCTTGAGAAGGATGAGTCAGTAGTATTAGATTATAAAGGGTCTTGAAGGTCAGGCTAAGAAGTGTGGATTTAATTCATCAGGAGTGGGCAGTCTTTGAAAGCACCTGAGCAGGTACATTTAAAGACAATATAGAAGATAAATATGGAGCAGCCTGGCAGATGGTGTGGAGTAGGGGAAGCCTATACTGGAGAATGGGTGAAGGTTCCAGAAGTCCAAGATGCCTGGCTCCTGTATACACAGGACTGAGAAGGTTATGGACTATGATTTTTCTGAACCTCCTGCCCTGTCTGCTTATCCATGTTCCTGGAAGAGGAGTCAGCTTCTTGGAGGCAAGTGCCTAAAGAGACTCTCCCAAGGTCAAGGACAAGTCAAGGATCTACCTGTCTAGTGGACTCACGGGGGACAGACAGGAACAAAAGAATAGAGATCAGCAGCTACTCCCTACCCCTCCCCATGTGCCCCATTCAATTTGTTCATTCAGCCACTGGACTAAGGGTCTAGGCAGATCCTGCAGACACAGGGAGGACAATAATGACCGCGTCTCACACAGAGGCTCGTAACACAGGGTCATAAAGACTCTCCAGACAAGTTCACTCTTTGGGTTTCTACCTGTTGCACTTGAACTTGAGGAGAAAGTCATCTCTAATTTCAAATAAAATTCAATTCCTTATACCAGCCAAGGGGTTCTGCATGATCTGCAAAGCCTTGCCTGGCGATCTCACCACACATCTGCCCACTTGATATACTCCATATATCCTTCTTTTTATTCCTCAACTGTGCCACATTCATTCCCACCTCTGGGCCACCACACTCACTACTCCTCCACCTAAGCATGTCTTTCCCCACATCTTAACTCAGCTGCCTCCGCTCAGCTTTCCTCCCTTTTTGTAAGAGCTTCCTGATCACTCCAAGCTTTCCGCCCACACAAGAGGTACATCTCACCTGCCCACCAACCACATCACCTCACCACACCATCTTTTTAAATTGCTATTACTGAAGTAGAGTTGCCAATGTTCTGTTAGTCTCAGGGGCACAACACAGTGACTCGACATTAATATACATCATGAAATGCTCACCATGGGAAGCGTAGTTGCCATCTGTCACCCATGTGCCATTATTCCAGTATTATTGACGACAACATCCCCTATGCTGTACTTCTCCTCCCCATAACTTACTTTCCCTGTAACTGGAGTTTGCACCTCCTCGATCCCTTCGCCTCTTTCATTTCCCTGCCACCCTCCACGGCCCCATCTTCTTATTTGCACTTAGATCTATCAGAAATCTAACTGAGCTAAGTGTTTTCTTTGTAGTCCATCCCTATTACAAGGCAAAATCTGGAGGAGCAGGGACCGTCTTCTATCTCGTTCACTTCTGTCTCTCCCATGTCTATAAAGGTGCCTGGCCTGTTGGTGGTCCAAAAATATCTGTCAAATAAGTGAAATAATTAATGAACCAATCCATGCCTTGAAGATCCATGAAATCCCACCCCCCGGAGTAGAAAATCTGTTAAAGGCTGTGAGGCACGTCTTCAAAAGACTAGAGCCTTAGAGTTTCTAGTTTTTGTGTTTTTTTATTAACCATCTGCATCTAAAATGTTGGCAGCTAGGCATTGTGTGTGTTCACATCAAATGGGGGAAAGCAGTAGGGAACTTGTTCAATATACCGTCACTGAGAAAAGAAACTTCCAGAAATGCCTTCATTAACGAAGTGGCTTTTAGGGGAGAGTTCCTTGAAACACCATATCCCTGGCAATAAAACTCCCCTCACTGTGGAATGAAAGCCAGTTAAGAGAGGGGTAAGATCTCAGGCATCCACCTGCGACAGAAGTGAGAGAGCCTGGAAGACCCAGGCTGAAGTCACGCAAGTCACGGCAACGAGCTCTCTGGTGGCGTCTTTGTTCTGTCCCCGTGTCTGGGCTCTAATGAGGCTTTAGGAAAAGCAGAGCTGCCTTTTAAGAAAATTTCATCCTAACCTGGCAAGAGCGAAACAGAGCCAAGCCTCACTTAGTGGGACTAACAAGGTTAAGAGACAATAAATGAAACCTTCAGATAATTCAGATACCTCTTCCGGCAAACCTGTCTGTGATCTAATAATAACAACTATGACCATGTCTGTGGCATTTGATCACACACAAAGCACCCTCATATCTCACCGTCTCCCAGAATCCTCAAACTCCCTGCAAGGCCAGGGCTGGCATCATCAGCATTTTGCATATGAAGGAACAGAGGCTCAGAGAGATGGGGGCAGAATGGGAAGCAAGACCCTGGGCCCACTGAGGCAAGGAACCCCCACCAGGGGATGCTCTTCGGTCCTTGAGGCAGACATGAGAGGGCGTGGGAAGGTCCTACAGGGCCCCATGCTCTGCCCCCTACACTCACATCTGTGCTAGCCCCGGGCACTCACTTTAGTTTCTCTTATTCTGTGCTGATGGAATTTGTTGTTTTAAAACTTCTTCCGGGGTAGGGGCACCTGGGTGGCTCAGTCGTTACTCATCTGCTTCCAGCTCAGGTGATGATCTTGGGTCCTGGGATCAAGCCCAGCATCGGGATCCCTGCTCAGCAGGGAAATCTGCTTCTCCCTCTTCCTCTGACCCTCCCTGCTTGTGCTCTCTGTCTCAAATAAATAAATAAAATCTTTAAGACAAAAAAACAAAAAACTTCCCTCTTTGGGTGGTTACTTCCTCCACTGGCTCATTTCTCCTCAGCCACAAGGATGCAGAAAGGCCCAGAAGACAGCAGCCATGTCCGTTGGGCCTCCTCTTGCTCTGGTGGCAGCCAAAGGCTGGCACCTCCAGCCAATGAAGTTGTTGGGGCTTCTGCAGCTGGACGAAGACAAGGCTGCTCGTCACACACTTAGGTGACAGAGGGCCCCTCAGGTTGGAAGCTTTCCCGCGAGCCAAGTCACTGGGACCCTGGAGGATTCAAGGGGCAGATTTGCGGTCCAAACACCTGGCTCAGAACCCCAGCTCAGCAGCTTCCCAGCTGTAATGACCCAGGGCAAGTGACTTGGGCTGACACTCAGTTTCCTCATCTGAAAAGTGAGGATTGCAGGGATGTCGACCCCATGAGACTCCTGTTTTAAATGTGCGAACACCTGCCGAGGACTTGGAATAACGTCTACCACTGTAAAGCAGGCCCTTCCTACATGCTGGCTGCGGCCCTTAATTGCTCTCATTTCAGATACAGTATTCTTGAAAGTTTAAGAGAGTTTGCAAAGGAGCAGGGATGGGAAGGAGCATGCCTACCTCTAAGTCACAATGCAGTGTGCTTCATAAAATTTCGGAGAGATGAACCAAGAAGATTAATAGCCAAATAGGAAACCAAAAACTCACCGAAGAAAGGGAAAACTTGACTAAGAATGGCAAATCCATTCCAGCTTCAAGGCCTTTGCATTTGCTGTTCCTTTGGCTTGGAAAGGTCTATGCCCATATCCCCCCATGACTGGCTCCAATGTCCTTTTCTCAAAGGGCTTCCCTGACCCCCCCACCGCCCATCTAATAAGACTTCCCCCATCAGTAGTCATCACCCTCAGAAATGATCTGCTGTGTTCAATTGCTTACTGCTTACTCCTTCATCAGAATAGTAGCTATAGGTAGCCAAGAATGTAGACTGTTTTGTTCACTGGTGCTTTCCTAGGGCCTCCAACAGGGCCTAACACAGATTAGATGCACAACATTGGCAGAATCTATAACTGGACACTGAAATGATCCACGAAGAATGGATGGGAATTTTCCAGGTTGAGAAAGAATTTTCCCATGAGGGCAAAAGTGTCTCTGGCCTGATGTTTGATGATTTCCCATGATAAGAGCCTCCATAGTGTGGTAAAATCCTACTTACAGTCTGAACCTCCACTCGATCTTTCCGGAGGTTAGCACTCCAACAGTTCAGTCAAGTAACTAACAACCATCTTATCCTATATTCCCATCAAAGCAGGAGACGGGGGCTCTCTCCAGCACCCAATGGAAAAATGCATGTGACACGGAAAGACCTTTATGGGGGAAATTCACTGACAATTGAAGGGGTGACATCAAAACATTGCAAGTTTGAAAATTAAAAATTCAATCAGCAGATATTTTTGTTATTATATAAATTTAAATTACATTAACAATTATATATTAACAGTAATAGCTAACACTTATGAAGCTCCTGCTTAATAGAGCTAGCATTTGGTTGATTTTTACATCAGTGAAGAGCTGAATTTATAACATAAAAATATATGCAAATGGAATCATTCATTCATTCACACAGCAAACACTCATTAGGTGCCTAATTTATGTTAGGCACTGCAATGTAGCAATCAACAAGTTCCAGATCATTTCCTCAAGGTGCTCACAGTCTAGGTGTGAAATAGGAAGGAGTGATCAACTGTGCTTCGGTAGGTCAAAAATAATAAAAAATTTACAGAGATCACATAATAATGATGACGATGATATTAGCAAGGAACATTTACTGAGCAATTACTATGTCCCATGGCTGTTCTAACATACACTTCACTCCCTTAATCTTCACAACATACATATGAGATAGACATAATATTACTTGCATTTTACAGATGAAAAATCAAGACACAGAGAACTTAAGTCGCTTATCCAAGGTCACGGAGCTGGTCAAAGTCTTAAGAGGTTGACTGTGCTTGACCTGGGACAAAGTAAAAAGTTCACCAAGTGGTTTGGTCATGTTTCTCCATGTCAATACTCTTGACATTTTGGGCCAGTTAATTCATCATTGTGGGGCTGCCCTAGGCTTTGTAGGAAGTTGAGCAGCATCTCTGCTCTCCACCCACTAGAGGCTGGTAGCAACTGCTTCCTGTTGTGATAACCAAAAATGTCTTCAGACACTGACAAATGTCTCCTGGGGGGAAGAAGCTGAAAACCACTAGGTAAAAGGAAGAGCATGGTCAAGGCACCCTGGCAAGAAATGGCACATCAGGTCTGGGAAACTATGAATAACCTGATGTGGGGTCTGATTCAGGGAATGACAAAAGATGACATTACAGGGGTGAGCAAGAACCAAATCACAGAGAAGCCTTGTGGCCAACAGGAAGAATCTGGCCTTGATCTTGAGAACAACAGGGAGCCACTGAGGCATTTTAAGCAGGGACGGGACAAGACCAGGTTTAGGTTTCAGAAATATGGAGCTGGAAGCCAGAGAAAAGGTGGCTCGAAAATGATGTAGAAAGAAATTAGGGAGTGGGGGGCTGAATTAAAAGAGTGACATGAAGCCAGGGAAGAAAAGATGCCTTTAGGGCACTGGGGTTTGAGGGGCAGGCTCAGGTATGGGGTGGGAAAGAACACAACCAGGAATAATAGAACCAATCCACAGACTTGAGTGGCTGGATAAACAGCAATACCACTCACGACAAGAAGAAGAAGGAAGAAAAGGAACCCCACTTTACACAGACTTGAGTGTGAACTGTATCAGAGAGAGGCCCTCCAAGTAGAGACATCACTGTACCACTGGATCAGCCATGTCTTGAACCTCCATCCTGGGGCTGGAGAAAGATATTCAGATATTTCTGAAATAAATTATGGGGGGGGGGGAGACTGACAAAGAAAGAACCGGCCTGAGGACAGAACGCTGAGGCCTCACCAATATGAAAAGTCTGGGAGGAAGAGCAGAACCTAGACAAAAAGAGCCAGAGAGAACCAGGGAGGCCATGTCAGAAGACCATGAGAGAACAGTGTTCTGGAAGCACATGGAAAAAAAGGGAGATAGCAGGTAATACCAAAACCTAGGATTCATGTCTGAGTGAGAAGGTATAACTAATAAGCACCCAGGCCATCAATTTGATTACATTCATAAAATACTTCTATGAGGAAAATGTAAGCTACTAATATAAATAAACATAATTCTCCAAATTTAGAAAGTTGAAGAGACTACCCAATTAAACATACTTCCTTAATTCACTTGTGATCTCCTTGAGAATGGAAAGTAGTCCCAACGTCAACAGGCTGCCAAACTCATGACAGCTGAAGAGAGATTCAAATCATGACAGCTGAACACTGTGGGCAATGTAGAGCTTGGAATATAACATCCTAGTTCCATCCAAATTCCTTTTCATAACAACATGAAGACCAATGTACAAGCTTATACTTTTGATAAATTGTAAAATGATCTTTTCATCAGAGCCCCAGCTTGATTCTTGTTTATCTGGAAAAGTTCTGTTGCACTGTCAGAGGTTTTTACTAAAAGAGACACAGGTATGTTTCCAGAATATAAGGTCTTATCTGAAGCAACACTTCATATAGTAACATGTCTAGTATACGTTTTATACCCAACACTTATTTGCAGTCTGTACATGCTTGGTTATTTGTCCATCACTCGAAGTGAATCTCTTTGAATTAGCAATTATGATGCAACTCCACAGTATTCAAGAAGTTGGCAAAAATCAATCCTGAGGCAGGAGATACACAGGCACACCAGAGGACCAAAAACAAACAAACAAAGAAAGAAACCTGGTCTTCAAATATCTCAGGAAGAACACGAATTCCAGAATTCAGGGCTTAGAAACATTCTGCACCAAAAATTAGTTCCCAAGAAAAGGTCCTGGAACTTCAGAATCTAAATCCATGGTGATCTTACACAACACTAACCTTTTCTCTTAGACATCTTGCATTCTGTTCTGTTGCATTTTTAGATCTATAGATAAATAAAATGGAACATAAGCTTAAAAGACTTTATTACTGGTTAAAATATTCACAATGCCACTATCTGCCACAGACAGAGTCATGTGGTTAAGCAGGCAAACAATTACTCAATTTAATTTCATCTTGCAGAAGTTGAAAAACAAGCTGTAATCACGGTGGTCGCTGTTCATTTTATTCCAAAAGCCACCATCTTTTCTGTTCCTGATTGGATTTTATTCTTAGATACAAGAGAAGTGGGCTTCCACATTAAGCATGCTAATTCACAGAGCATTAAGAGGGCATGTGTAAATAAAATGACAGCTGGATCTCTCCTAAAGGGGCTTGATTCCAGTTCCTTAAAGAGGGTCCAAGATGAGCCACCACCCAAGTCCTCATACTGAACAGTCTCATACCCCACTGCACTGAGTCCCAGAAACCCACACAGCCAGGACTCCTGTCTGTAGGTGAGGAAGGAGCCCAAAGCCACTACAGGTTATAGTCTTCCTGTGGCAAAGGCTCCAGGATTACACACACTACCTGCACTCTCCCAAGACCTTGAACAAATTACTCACTTGTCTCATCTGGTAACAGGAGATAATAGTAGAACCTCCAGCACAGAGTTAATGTGAGGAGCAGATAAAAGTGTACATATTAAGTGTTTATTTAGCACAAGACCTGACATGTATTAAGTTCCCATTATTATCATTAATATTATCTAATAAACTAATAGAAATTCATGCAATCATTAGCGATGGCTGTATAACAAATCACCCCAAGACTCAGTGCCTTAAAAAAACAAGCATGTAGATCTCACAGCTTCTGTGAGTCAGGAACCCAAGTGCTCTTGGGTTCAGTGCCTCTGCCTCCAGATTTCTCAAAGGCTGCAGTTAGGCTATTGGCTGACATCTCATCTGAAGGCTCAAATGAGGGAGGATCCCCTCTCCAGTTGACTCACATGGTAGTTGTCAGGATCCAGTTCCTCACGGGCAACTGGACTGAGGGACTCAGTTCTTCCCTAGGCGGCAATGAGAAGCCTCCCTCAGTTCCTCACCACATGGCCTGGGCCTCCCACTGGGCAGCTTACAACAGGGCTTCCACCAGAGCAAGCAATCAGGGTAAGAGAGAGCACACAAGACAGAAGCTACATTCTCTTTGTAACCGAATTTCAGAAGTGGCATCCTATACCTTTGCAATATTCCATTTGTCAGAAATTAGTCTCTAGGTCCAGCCTACATTCGGTGGGGGGGGGGGGGGGGGGCGTGATTACACAAGGGCATGAATACCAGGAGGTGGGGATTATTAAAGGTCATCTTCAGGCTCTAGTGCAAGGTGAAAAAGACAAAATCTTCACAATGAGTTTGTAACTCTTTTTTTCCTTCCTTCAACAAATATTTGAGTATTTATTCCATATCAAGTGCCCTGAGACTATAATATAGAACAGAGACATGGCTTTGCTCTCATGAAGCTGATACTCTGGTGGGGGAAACAGACATTAAAGAAATAAACTATGATTGAATTAAAGTTAACAAGGGCCATGGGGAGGAAGACATCGTGTAAAACTGTAGGAAGAATGGGATCCACTCAGAACTCATGAGGGCTTCCCTGAGGAAGAGAGCCAGGCTGAGACATAAAGGATAAGATAGATTTCACCAGGCAAAAGGCAGGGCCAGACAAGAGAAGAGACATCCAGACACAAAGGAATGGACCACAGGAAGGCTGTGAGTTCAGACATACCCTGCACACGCTGGGCTCAATAAATGGGAGTGTGGAGGCAGAATGGTGTCCAAGCAGGACTAAACAGGGAAGTTTCCAACTGACTCCTATTCTCAGCTACATTAAATTCAGAAAACACGATTCAGATATGTTGGTCCTTCATGGTTTGAGTTGATCTACAAACCACCACATAAATAGTGAATAAAACCCATGATGGTCTCAATCTTCCGGACCTTCAAACCTGCAGTGTCTTGGGGGCTTAGGGTTGTTTTAATGGTTTGTCCATGAAGACGGGCATCCAAACTAAGACACACTACCCCTAACCAAAATCAGATCTCATTCCAAAAGACTACTGCTAACCGAAAAGCACTCTGTTAGAACGACGAAGACTCCTTCTCATTCCATTTCATTAAATTCAATCAATTTTTCCATAAATAATGCTGCTAAATGACTCCTGGAGTTAAAGAGAACACAGAAATGCTGATCCATGGAGGAGGTAGACCGAAACACTCAAAAATAAAGATGCTTTTCTGTTGATTCCCAAGGTTAGAGAACAGACCCAGAAACAGCTGCAGCCCAGTGGGGAGTTAAATAAAGAACTTTCCTCCAAGGCATTCAAATTCTGTTCAATGCCCTCTCTTGCTTACTAGCAAGCTGCAAGTTCAAGTGTCAAAACAGCCAGAGAAGGACACATTTCAATAAGTCTGAAATCCAATACACTTGTACCAGAGAAGAAATTAGTAGATCTCCATTATTTTCATGCTAACCTGAGCTGAGCTACTTATGATAAAGAACCGACATTGTAATCCTATTGACAAAAGGCCATCTTTCCTATCGATGCTGTGAAAACCCATACTACACTGTCATAGTCAATCCATACATAAGAACATAATTAAGCTTTGGGAGTAGATGACACATGTTTATTGCACTCCAAAGTTGAACGCCAACTGTTAGCGAGCCCTGGTAACAGCATGCTTCCAGCTGCACTCCCCACAGACTTAACATCAGGATGGAATTGCCAAAGTAAAGCCTACAGGCAGAACAAACCAGAGGGGATCCAAATTGCATGTTCTTCTGGAGCAATGAGGTACAGTGGGATAAAACTGAGAGAGAAGGGACACACACACACACACACACACACACACACACACACACACAATCTCCAGCTGATCGTCTGGTCAACCACGTGATCATCACAGCTTCCTCCATGATAATGTGGAGAAAGGGAGTCAAGAAGGATGGACCAGGAGAAAATAGCAAAATGAAAGAGTTGAGTAAGCTTTAAGGTAGCTATGGGAAACAGCAGGAGACTGGGAGACCCTACATTAGTTTTTTGGCTAGCAAAACGAGCCTCTGGCTAGAAGTTAAAAGTACTGGATTCCAGCCTCAAGTAATTAACTCTTTGGCATTTAGCAAACATCTTCAATCGAGTAATTAGCAAGTAATTATTGAGTAGCTACTATGTGGTCAGTGCTCAACAAGCTGTGGGGTTGACCCAAAGGAGGTTAAGGCTCCAATGCTGCCCTCAAGGAACTTAACATTTTAACTTGAGACTAGAAACAAATATGTACTAAAACTTCAGCTTTCTAGCACCTGCCAGGACTGACTCCTTGTTACCAAGGTCTTGCAGAGCTGGAAGCTAAAATTTTAAGCACAAGAGCTTTTCACAGCTAAGTGCTTTTAAGATGGAAATCTTTCAGAAATATATGATCTTAGCATTTCCAAAGATTTTCAAAGAAAACCCCGCAGAAATGGTTCTGCTGGATATTAATAAGAATTATGCCCAAAAAGAAAAATGTTAAAAGGTCTCATGGTCAATAAGTTTGCGAAACAATGGGTTGAAAAATTAAATAGGCTTCTTTACTATAGGACTTCTCACAGCCTTAAAAAACTAATGTGAATTGTTGAGCATCTAAAAGGAGGATATGATTTACTTCTCTAGGGAATCATTTCTCTCATTGATTAAGGTTCTGTGCCATGTACTTTGGAAAGACTATGCTATACACTTCCCTTTCTCCTTAAGTAAATGCTCCTGCTGGCTCAGAATTGTCTTATTAGGAGGCTGAGTCACGGCCATGGGCCGAAGATGAGGGAGAACTGGACAGAAAAACGCTTTCCCTCCACTGGCCACCCTTGGCGCAATGAGCTGTGTCATGGCAGCAGTACTGCCCATCACCCAATCACACTGCACAACCACCTGTGTCATGGGAGGGATGGGGGGAAAAGACCTTCAGAGCAGCACAACCTAGACACTCTACCTGGAACCCAGACGTTACCTATGAAGCCCCAGAATGTTCCACCTCCATATGCTGCTCCACTGCAACTTATCCCACATGCGTGAAAGTCTCACTTCCTTTAAGAAGATTCCAGACCACACTGACCCTTTCCTGCCCCACTCAGAGCACAAATGGCCTGCAAGATGTTCTTGGCACCCACCTGGGGACTGTCATATGACCCTTCCCGTGGGTCCTTTTGGGACTCCTGTCCCATATGACCATTTCTTTGAGGAAGGATTTGTGGGCATACCTTCAGCTAAACAATGCATTCCACAAGGGCAAAGATACTCTGTCTCCCTGGGACAGCAAGGACATAGGCTTTCAATTTTTTGCTGATGGACTGAAGAAAATTTAGAGAAAAATGCAGGGTACTATGATCACAAGAGGTCAACCAAGCTGGGCCAGCCAGCCCCACACTGGCCCACCTGAGAGAAGTGCAACGCTGTTTGATTCACGGGAAAGGTGTGGGTGGCACAGTTGTCCCCCTGCTGTGACGGTGCCCCGGGGAAGAAGGCCAAGCTTTCCGAAGCATGGCTGCTGAGTGTGGTGCCCCCGAGGCCCCAGCAGGCCCTGACAGGGAGTCTGGTAGTTCCTGCCGCCCAAGAGCCATGGTGTCAGCACCATTTGGGGATGGCCCCAGTTAACAGGCTCACCAGAGGTGGAAAAGAAATCGGCCTTATAAAAACCGCTGGTCCAGTCCATCAACAACATGAATGGCCACAGATCCTGGCTTCCCTCCCTCTAATACCTGAAGAGAGGACGTGCCTGGAGGAAGCTACCTCCAGGCCTAGTGGCATGTCTCCAGTGGTGCAGCAGGACAGTGAAGAGCACATGTGTCTGGAGAGGGACAATCACCGCACTGCAGGGAACTGCTGTCTGTCCTTGCGCAACTCAGTTAATATTCTGAGCCTCAGTCTCCTCACATATGTAAATTGGAGTGAAATCATCCTTCTCCATTAGAATGCTGTGGGCATGTTTGAGATAAGCACACACAGGGCTCCCCCCAACACTGGACACAGAGTAAATGCTCTGAGCGCAGTGGCCGTGGTTACCAACCACTGCTTCCCCTAACCACACTGGACTTCATGCCAGGCTCAGCTCTGCCCAAATCTCCAGCCCAGGCTGAGGTCTCCACAACCCCACAGGGCATTCCTACACCAACCTCTTCACATAACACTCAAGAAATCCAAAATATTTTTCACATAGTTACAATTGGAGATTTTGCTTGTTCCCCACCAAATCAGAATATTTCCCAAAGTCAAATTATGTGTGTTCTTTCTTGCTTCTTCACCTAATAGCTGTGAGGGCTTGGGCAGCCTCCTGGTCTCTAAAAAGGCAGATGTTCATAGCACCTACTTGGTTCAGTCACTGAAAAGCTACAGATCAGCAGATCAGACAACAGGACAGACTGTGAGGGGGAGGGAGTGAGGCAGAGTTAGCAGCAGTAAGCGAAGGGGGAAGGGGCTCCTCCTCAGAAAGGGAGGGAGTTCCGCACTCCCTCCACCTCTGAGGAGACACAGGGCCAGCTGGGCACAAGCAGCTCTGGGAAACTGCTGCTTGGCCATCAGCACAGAGGGAATCACCTGTCCGCGTGCCCTGAGAGTATGGAAAACAATGGGGCCAAGTGACTTAGCCCAGATAGGTTGTGCTGGAGAAGGGGAGCCTGCAGCTGACTGGGATGAGCAGAGAGGAGTGATCAAAACATCCCCCCACTTGCCAGGGGCAGTCCTAGAGTCAGGCTCTCTCTCCACCAAGGAATTCAGCTGGAGAGCAGCAGACCGGACTCGGGTTCATGAATTCATGGGAGGGAGGACATGACATCAGGGCGCTGACCTCAAGCGCTGCTAACAGACCATATGCACATTTGGAGGGGACCTTAGGAAGGGGGACACTTCGGGAATGGCTCTCTCTGGGGCTGCAATTTCCCAGAGGCAGAATTCCTGGTTGAGCAGGTAATGGTAACCCAGTCATGCAATCTTCCCTTTTAACATCCCTATTACCATCTGTCCAGAAAGAAGGGAGATCTGCCAGGGGGGAAAAAAAAAAAAAATGGGGGGGAGGGGCTTAAGAGAATGTTGTAGGAGACCATAATGTAGACAAAGAAAAACAAGTATCTCAAGTATAAGAGAAATGCTCAGTGCAAATTCACACTTCACTGAGATTTCATGTTTCCCTTTCAGGACAAAAATTAGAAAGGCACCAACCCAGAAGGCTCACTAGCTGGGAGGAAAGAGGCACTCACATACGCTGCTGGTGGGGGTGTTAAGTAGGGCCACCCATTACAAGGGCACAAAATTTGGCAATACCTATTCACCTCCCTAGCACATAAACCCTTTGACCAAGCCAATCTACTTCTGAGATTTAACACGCAGACGGGGCTGCACGTGAGTGAAGCGTTCCTAACAGCATCCACTGCAGCACTGTCATTAACAGCAAAACAGAAAAAACAACTCCGGTTTCCACCAACAGGACGCTAGGTAAATAAAGTATATGCAGACAGTGAAATATTATGCAACTTAAAAAATAATGAGGACCCAAGAGAAAAATGGGCAAAATTCATAAGCAGTCCACAAAAAGAGACACACAAAATATACAGAAAGATGCTCAACTTCACCTGCTGTAAGAAAAATGCAAATTAAAACGACACCATGATACCATTTCTTACCTGGCATGGTTGTGAAAATTCAAGAGCTTCATCCCATAGTCCGTCAGCGAAGCTGACATGTCACTGGTTGGAATGCAAAATGCTTTAAGCCCATGGAGGGGGGATTTCACAATATCTAATACAAATGCATATGCTTTCACTCTGACCCAGCAATCCCACTTCTAGGAATCTACCCCAGTGATGTCACTCCACCAGCATGAAACAACAGACTCACACAGTTATTCGCCTGCATCACACATATGCAAAAAAAATGCTGAAACAATCTAAGTGCCCCTCCCCAGGAAGTTGGCTGAAAAAACTACTATAAAACCATACAATGGGACAAACTCTGCACCCTTGTTAAAGAATAAGAAAGATCCTTATGAACCACTACGGACTCCTTCCAGCATATATTATTAAATGCCAAAAGCAAAGTGAAAAAGTACATATGATATACACACACACGAAAAAAGAAGAAATAAAACATACACTTATTTTTCTAAAGAAAAAGGTTACCTATAGAACGTACATGCGACCAAGAGGAAAGGAAAGAAATCGAGACTTCTTATATAGTCTTGATTTTAAACATGTAAATATTTTATATTTTCAATAAATAAATTTTAAAATGACACAAGATGGAAGACTAAAGTTCAGTATGAACAGTAATAAACCTAAATGCATATTAAAACGGTAACAAAATGGGGTGCGTGGGTGGCTCAGTGGGTTAAGTGTCTGCCTTTGGCTCAGGTCATGATCTCAGGGTCCTGGGATCCAGCCCCACATCAGGCCCCCTGCTCAGGAGGGAGTCTGCTTCTCCCTCTTCCTCCCCACCCTCCCTACCTGTGTTCTCTTGCTCTCTCTGTCAAATGAACAAATAAAGTCTTTAAAAAAATAAAAATAAAATGGTAACAAAATCACTTAGAAAATAAAAATCCATTCAAGTAATTTTGCATACATGACTCTGGCTATAAACTCTTGGTGGGACATGATCTAAGGTTTACAAAAGAAAAACTGCAAAGTAATACTCAACTTTACTTAGAAAACTTGTTGTGAGTACTAGCACTGGTGCTATAATTCCTAGATTCTTTTGTGTATACAAGAGGATAAAATAAATGAGTTGTATTGATAAGAACCAGGGGTCTCATTCTGGGAATAATAGAGATTTATGGTATCTAGCAAATGTTGTGAGATTTACAATGAAAGTATCAGTATTAGCTAATAATTTACTCCATTCCTAAACTGCATGCACTTAAAGAGTATAAAAGTAATGACTAGACCCAGTACCGATAAGCACACCCAACACCCAAATTCAGGTTTCTAAATACCAGTTCTCATAAGAAGAAACCAGAACTCTTTGAATAAATGTCTGATTCCAGGAGTAGAAAGGAGATATACAAGATATCCCTGGGACATCTCATTATGCCAGAAAGCAAGGGAGTGTCCAAAAGGACATAAAAGCAGACGTTTAAGTGTTTCACACAGTCAAACCTGTGACAATTTAAGAATCAAGAGGAATAGGGGCACCTGGGTGGCTCAGTGGGTTAAAGCCTCAGCCTTTGGCTCCGGTCATGATCCCAGGGTTCTGGGACCGAGCCCCACATCAGATTCTCTGCTCAGCAGGGAGCCTGCTTCCCCCCACCCTCTCTCTACCTACCTCTCTGCCTACTTGTGATCTCTGTCTGTCAAATAAATAAATAAAATATTAAAAAAAAAAAAAAAGAATCAAGAAGAATAATGATGACAACACACTGACTGGTACTTTATGGATTTTGTTAAAAATCCACATGTCCAGAGTGCCAGGGTACTAAAAAGGTAGAAGAGTGATGAAGCTCTTTTTTACTGGAAAATACTAGCTAAAAAAAAATGTAGAAAGAATACTTAATGGAAAATGATTACTTTGCTATCGCCAATGTAGTAATAATACAGGCAAGGACCATCAGTGGATACTAAAACCATTGGGTAAAATGTTTTTAAGAACAAGATATTCACAGGCGCCTGGGTGGCTCAGTAGGTTAAACCTCTGCCTTCAGTTCAGGTCATGATCTTAGGGTCCTAGGATCGAGCCCCGCATCAGACTCTCTGCTCAGCAGGGAGCCTGTTTCCCCCTCTCTCTCTGCCTGCCTCTCTGCCTACTTGTGATCTCTCTTTCTCTCCATGTCAAATAAATAAATAAATAAAATCTTGAAAAAGAAAAAACAGGATATTCACAAGGTCTCAAAATTAATCCCACAGATTATTAAATACAAAGGGCAGAGGGTGCTTTTGCAAAAAGGGATCTGGTAGACACCACCTTAAACCATCAAAGTAATCATCCCTAAATTGGCATTGGGAGCCTTACATGATACAGTGGGAAGTACAGAACATCACGCATGAGGTCTCAGGGCCAAAATGTCTAATCTGAATGGAATCATGAAGAAGCTATTAGACAAAAACAGATTGTGGGACCTTAAGCTGAACATTGGCCTCAATTCTTCAAATACATCAGTGTCCTGAAAGGAAACTTCCTTTGAAAAAAAGGTGGCGGTACTCTTTTCTAGACAAAAGAAACATTACAACCAAAATCAATATTCAATATCTGCCTAGATTCTGGAGTGAAAAAAAGTTACATATGATATTTCTAGAAGAAATTTTTATGTACACTGGATAACATTTTGTATTAATGGCAAATAATTTTATTATTTCAAATGTGGGGTATCATTTCACTTGTAGGAAATACATAAGCTAAAGTTGTCTTAAAAGTAAAGAAGGAAGGGAGCGCCTGGGTGGCGCAGTGGGTTAAGTGTCCGACTCTTGATCTCAGCTCAGGTCATCATCTCAAGGTTGTGAGATCGAGTCTCACACTGGGTACCATAGTGGGCATGGAACCTGCTTAAGATTCTCTTTCCCCCACCCTCTGCCCCTACCCACTCCCTCTTTAAAAAAAAAAAAAAAAGTAAAGAAGGGAGAAGTTCTCTGTTCTAATATGTCCAAAGACCCTCCTGAATATTTCACATCAAATAAGGCCAGATAGAAAAAAACGTATACAGAATCCTACCTTGGTTTCAAGAATGGGTGAAATAGGATAAACTATACAACTTTATTAGCTTGTATATACACATGGAATTTGGGGAATGATATACAAGAAATTATTAACAGCAGTTACCTGGGACAGGTAGCAAAGGGGAACAGGGAACGAAACAGGGCACATAAGGGACAGAGTTGGAAGCAAAGGTATTCAATGGGTATTCTTCAAATATCTGGGGGCGGGGGGGGATGCCCGGGTGGCTCAGTGGTTCACCTCTTGGTTTCAGGTCTGGTCATCATCTCCTGAGTCCTGGAATTGAGTCCCACCTTAGCTTTACACTCAGCAGGGAGTCTACTTGAGGTTCTCTGCTTTTGCCCCTCCCCTCCATTATGGATGCATGGTCTCTCTCCCTCTCATTCTGAAATATATAAATATTTTTTAAAATATTTGGAACCATAACTATTTATTACCTACACCAAAAAGTGAATACTGTTTTTAGAAAAGAAACCCAAAAACTAGAAAGTAGAAGGAATAGGTCAATGAAGGAAACTGGGAACTGTTTGAGAGAGGCCCTCATCTCTTTCTAGGAGTGTCAGTGACAACCTGGGATGACAAAAGATGGTCATCTTGGCAGAATGGGGAGAGTAGTGTGTAGTCCAACAGAACATGTCAAGAGTCTTAAAATTTTCCACATTCTTGTTTCCTAGCAGTTCAGCAATTCTTTTTCTAAAATTTATGCTGAGGGAATAATTGTAAAGATAAACAAATATTTAATCACCAAAAATGTTCATCACAACATTGCTACACTAGGGAAAAATGGAAAATAGCCCAAACGTGAAAGCAAACAACAAAAGCTTATTTAAATAAATTATGGAATATCCATCCAAAGGGATATTAGGAAAATACAGTCAAAGTATATGCCAAGAGAAAGAAAGATGTTTATTCAGCATTTTTAAATGAAAAGGGCACATCTATGACATGATTTCATTTAAAATTATAAACATGTAGGTATAAAAAGGCATAAACCAACATAGCTCCTTTGAAATTACATGTACTTTATTTTTTCTTCCTTCTATTTATTTGCTTTAACTTCTACAAACATATGAGCTTTATTTTATGGCTATAATTTTTTTTTAAGTAGTAAATTCATTTTTGTAAATAGGGGCGGAAAAGCTCTGTGTGGAAAGCTTCCGGAGAAGTATAATCCAGACACCTTTCCTACCAACGTCAAGGCTAGGCAGAGACTCGCAGGATACTCAGAGTTTGGGGAGCTCGTGGAACATTTCTCAGTATAACTTGTGGGGGCTGGGGGGCTGGGAACCAGCTCGCTGGCTAGGATTTCAAAACAAAACTGTCAGCCTGCCAGCAACCCGTATGAGCTGCTCTACACCAGAGTAGGTCAACATCCACTGGACCGTGACGATGCTTTCCCCACTCACTCCCCAAAGAATGATCACACTTGATGGGGGGAAACATGGCTTCATCTCCATAGAGCACCCCTGGCTCAGCTCCATGTGTCAGCTCAGGCAGCACCTGAAGCTAAAGACCACTGTAAGAAGCTGACAGAAGCAGCGCACACCTATCAGCATGTCCTCGTGACTCTGGGACGAAGGACGCCGTCTTCAAGTAACACCGCTGAAAATCCCACTTTCTGTCAGCTTGCTGGCTGCCAAGCCAGCAGACAGAATGGGGTTTATTTCCAACAGACGCCAAGTACACTCAAGAATGAAGGGTTGGAGTCTAATCCAGATGTGAAGCTCTCTCCTGCTTTCCATTAGCTCTCCTGCATGGCAAGTCTGTTACTCGGTCCCAGCCCCAGGCTCCTCAGGGATCTCCAGGAGAGCACTAAAGATGAAATGAGCTATGTGTAGAGAGCTCCGTACAACAGCTTGAGTATATGTGTGGGTATATACATACACAGAAGGAGGACGGATAAAGCAAAATGGTAACGAGGCTGCCACAGAACAGCACCTAGCACACACTGCCTCACTAGACACTAGCTATGATTATTATTGCGAGAGGGAAGATGATGAGCTACAGTCATCCAGCAACAGAGCAGATAAACCAAACAGAAGGGTCTGAAACCCAACCCCGTGTGGCTACACCCAAAGTCTCCAAGGATATGACTGGCATCAGTATCCCAAAGAGGGAAGAAATCACTGCATTAAAGAAAAAAATCACATCCAAGTCCCACACAGATCAAGGACGCTCAGATTTGAAATAATCACTGGTTTCACTTTAAATGGAACATAAACTGAATGACTCGATAAAATCTTTTTTTTTAATTAAACTCTCTCTCAAGCCCCTCGTTAATTTGAACAACAACAAAAAAAGAAATTTGCATTCAGCAGAGGTCTCAGGGTTAACCAAGACAAGATAAGTTGCAAGTCTAGAGGATTTTTAAATTAGTATATATTATTTCAATCTCCTATTTACCAAAGAACCACTATGTTGTCAAGCAAAGGGTTAGGCCCCTTGTATCCAAAGTGTTTGTTTCAGTGGAACTTACATTGCTCTCCAGGAAATTTGACTAAGACCCAATGTGGGAATCAAATTCCTATATATTCTAGAAAAAAAAACGGGGAGTGGGGTGGTAATAAGCTTCCAGATGTTCAAAAACGCCTACCTAGAGAGGGTTTTAGAAGTGGGCAGAGCTGATACTACCAATATCTTGTATAGGCCCTCACCTTCTCCTTAGAACATATGAGAAGAATGGAGTGGGAGACGGTGGTCATCAATCTTCAGGAAAATCAATGTTCAACAGGTTCCCCCAGTCATGTGTACATCCCCGTTCAGGTATAAATTTTAGGGGTGTTATAGGATTTTCCCAGGCAGTGGGTTTGCTAGTCTCTCCTAGGACTAACTTAACAGGGAGAAGAAAACTCAAGAGGACTGGCCAAACCTAAAGAAGCTGTAGCATTAGGGAAGCAACTGTCCCCACTGTTTAGGAAAGCAAAGTGATGAGAGTGTAGAAGACAAACAACACAGAAGGCAGCTCTGGCACCATGGTGTATGTACCTCTCCATGGAGACCCCCTACAAAGTAAATGGCCTTATTAGCATAAGGATATGATACAGATGTCTAGGAGAACATGCTCCTGGAATATTATTGATGCCACTGACCAAATATAGGACTTCTCCTTCCAAGTACATGGTATGATTACCCTCAAACGCCCCCTGGAAGTGGAGTTTGGCCATGCAACTTCCTTGCTCAAGAACAAAAAAAAAAAAAAAATGGTGGCTCATCTAAGAAGATGCAGTGACTTGCTAATGCAGGGTCTGTAGCACAATGACTCTCAAAGCATGGAGATGGAGGCTTCACCCGCCTGTTGTCCTCAGGACAACAAAGATCAGAGCCCCTACCAACCCATAAAAGATGTATTGCATAAGGGAAAAATAAGCCTTCCTTGTTTTAAGACAGAAGAATGATTTTTAAAGTTGTTACCACAGTATAATCTAACTCACCCTCCCTGATAAAAAGGGGAGAGAAAAAAAAAATGCTGATCTGGGCGAAGCCACCACATGGGGGGGAATTATGTAATAGGTAGGTCCCCTGCCTGGCCCTCCAAAAGGGCCCGCCTTGACACCCACCCTGGGAGGATGAGGACTAAATCAGCAAAGCTGCAAGTCTATACTGTGCAGGAGAAGAGGAAAAGATTCTTCAAATCTGATAGGAGATAGAAGTTTCATGTCCACTGGATGTATTTTTAAAGCCCCAAATGATGGGAGACTATGGAATCTCCTCCAAGATGTTATTCAGAGAAAGCAGAAATTAAAAATAAACAAAGTTGTCTCATGTTTATTTCCCAAACTGAAATTCCTCAATAAGCTGGTTGCTCATACGTGTTTGATAAACAAGGACATGTGCTTATGACTGGTCTCAGAAAACTGCAGCTGTTCACATTTGCTCTCCTTAAAACACACACACACACACACACACACACACACACACACTACTAAAATAATTCACAAAAGACAATCAATACTGCCCCAAAATAATCAGTTCTAATCAGCCCTACCAACCATAGCACGTTAATCCTATTATGTGGGCTTCCTGCTTCTCTTTGAGATGAAGTTGTTTTTCTCTGCACAAAGAAGGTACACCCTACAGGGAGAGTGAAAAGATTAAGATATCTGAAAATAATGTATCTGAGGGAAGTAGATTAGAACTCAACTATTACATGAGAAGGGTGTGCAATGAAAAGCCAAAACATGGACCACAGGCACAAAGGAGAGGCGATTTGTGAACAGGTAAAGGTTCTCCAACTTGCCACTCTGTTTGATCCACCACCTACCCTCTACAGAACAATTCTGTCTTTTCTCAGCCTAGGCATCATGGGGGGGTAGGAAAACAACCTAAGAAGCCAGAGGATGCTGCAGAGCTCTTAGCCAGGAAAGACTAGGTCTAACTAACTATAAAACAAATTACTGGGAGAAGAGGCAGGAAAAGGAGAGGTTTCTGGTAGGTACTGTCATATAAAAGACTCCTGAGTAACACAGGGACCCAAAGAATGAGAAAGATGAGAATACAGCTTTTGAGAACTGTAGCTGTGTGTTCTAATTAGGTCTTGTTTAACATGTGCTGAAGGACAGAAGGGAAAACTAGAATTCCTTTTGAAATCCTCTGCAGGCTGGGAAGGACTGTGCACCTGTGAATGGAACTGTAAACAAACCTGCGGCCACGTGGAACCCGAGCATTTATCTGAGCCACAGACAATGCCACAGAGACTCCTATGTAATTGTTTATTCAAGTAGAGCACCAGCTCCTTAGGGCCAAGATGTAGTCCTGAGTTTCCACCTTCCTGAATCTGGCACCATGCCTAGTACAAAGTTATTCAATAATTAAGATGATATAATCTCTCTCAAACTCAAAAATTTACTTGACCAACATAACAGGAGAAAAGTGATTCTTAACCTGCTCCCTTTATCCATTGAACAACCGAGTTTCCTGCCTATGTATCAACAGTCGTCATCTCTGCAAAGGTTCAGCTACTCTGCAGGCTGGTTCGGTGGGCTATGAAAACAGCTCACAGAAATATTAACTCTGTGTAGAGGAGAGAAAAGTACCTGAAAAATCCACTGTAGAAAATAAGTTTGGGTATGAAGGCCCCATGTTAGAGAACTATGAATAGAGTGGCCAAGTCAGCTACAAGTCTATATAAACACCACAAAGGGGTCTTCCAGAGCTGTGGGAAGGAGAGCAGAGCTGTAACAATAGAGGTCTTCTTCTCTTGCCTTCCTTCCTCCTAAAGTATGGCCCAGAATTCAGTGGAACTTTTGACCTCAAGGCTAGAAAGGAGAATGAGTTTAGCAGCTTGGTTTAGCATCACACAGGAGTTATGCTGACAGGAAGTTAGTCTTCCAAGTGGAAAGGGTCTTTGAGATTCTCACAAAAACAAGACCTTATCTCCATACTTCTACCCAAGCCTGATTTCTTATTCCTAGGAATGAGACCAAACAAGGCTGAGATAGCAACCCCTGCTAGATGGTAGGGGCAGTAAGTGGTGAGGATTGAAGACAGATGTAGAGTAAAAGAAAAATAGAAGATTGGTCTTTACGGGGGGAAAGGGACACAGTAAAAATGCCCAAGGGCATTTCCATGGGACAGGACACATGGTACACCCCATAATCCTGAACTAAGTCTTCACATCCATGAACAGAAGCTACAGAACAGCCAAACAGACACAGTACATTACTGTCCCCATCTCCACAACAATATGAATTCAGTGTGGACTCACACCCACTGAAATCCGAAGTAAAGGCTTCACAGACTATCCACTGGGAAGCTGACAACTCGACCACCTTCTTGTGGGCTGTATCCCCTTTCCCCGTGCAAGGAAGAGCGCTACAATTACACTGCGTAAAAGAAAAGGCTCCCAGTACAACCTTAAATATGTACTGTACATCCAGCAGCCTCGGAGAGATAAGAAATCATCAGCCTAGGTCCTGGAAGGCAGGAGCTCACAATCCAGGCGTGTCTCCAACAGACAGAACAAGAACTCAACCTGAGGAATGCATAAGCCAGGAGAGAGCCACATGGCACTGGCCATCAGTGCTATGGAATAGAGGAGTAGGTCATTAAAATCTGCTGTAGAGGATGTGAAAAAAAAAGTGAGTTGTGAACAGAGATCATCTTGTTGAAAATAATGGCTACTCCCCAGGATGTGTGGTAAAACAAGATCCAAGGGAAAGTAACCAGGCCATCCATCTGGAGACTGTCACTTCTTTTAGGGAACAGAAATATTTTTATACTGAATTTTCCCACTCCTCAGGGAAACAAAATCAAACAGCCCCTCTGATTCACAGTGCAGCCAATTTATGGTGACTCACAGGTAAATACACGTCTCACACAAAAATTCCCCATGGCTGTTTATCCTGGCAAAAATAATAAAAATTGTAGGCTCTCTATTACACCTGATTGGCTGCAATAATGCATCACATTTCCTGAGGATATAAAATATAATGTATTTATTTGATTGATCCCCTCTTCTCTTGGCTATGGAAAAGTCAAATCTAACTGGAACAAGAGGAGTTTATGCCTTAGATCGTACAGTCTATGAGGACTTAAAATTTTGTATATTTCATTTATGGCTGTACCCCAGAGCCTAGGACAGTACCTGGTAGATTTATTTCTTAAATGAGCAACGGAGAGAAAGGCTCATCATATGCCCCTCATGCTCAACTTCATCTAGCTAGACTACACCTTACATTAAAAAACAATCATCAGGGAGTGATGTCACCAAGACAGCAAAACAAGTCATTCCTGTCTTTGCTCCCCTTCATGAAAACAACTAACAACTACTCGAGAATAAGACACCACCAAGAGAATCCCAGAATATGAGGAGGAAACTGAAGCATGCCCTACACCAAGAGACCAAGACCATTAGAAGATAAGAGAAGAGAAGAGATAAACATTGAACACATTGCCCCTCTCACAGGCCAGAGCAACACCAAGAAAAGAGGTCTCCTCTGAGCCTCCAGTTCCTCCAAAGGGAAAAAGGAGCCCACAGGGGATACCAGAACCCACTTGTAGCACTGGGGTCACTTTGTGAGAGCTCCCATTCTGATCTCACCCCACATATATCGTAGGGGAACCTGCAAGTTTCGATGACTGGGAATCTGACTCCAATGGAGAAGGAGGGAGAGACCTGCAAACATCAGTACATTGATCCTGGAAGACCAAATTCATACCTGCAGTACCCAAGTAGTCCCAACCAGCAGTTTTGCTCAATGGTACAACCACACTAGGGGTGCACTCTGACCAGGAAATATGGTGGGGTGCAGATATACCTGATTCAGACTCTCAAATGAGAAATTTTGCAGCCCTAGACCTGGTTTTCCCATGCTCAGGCAAGGAATGGAATTATGGCCCTGCCCACTGTGGATAGCAACTTCTAGCTCCATCTGATCAGAAGGACTGGAGACAACTCCAGGAAATTGTGTGGCCCAGGACCACTTGAGCCAAGAGGTAGGAAACAGAGCTGGTTGCCCTCAGATACAAACCAGTTCCAGGCATAGAATATTACTGTGCTATGCACAGGGATGGGGATTAATTCATTGCCAAACCAACCCCTCCCAACCAGAGAGCCTATTCAGGAACCTGAGAGTAGCCTCGAGTGGCCTGTCTCCCTTCCTAGCATGGATGCTGATACATAACTCCAACCACTATGAAGAGTGTCTTTTGGCCCCATCTGACCAAAAGGGAAGGTAACAACTCCTGCAAGTTGTGAGGACCAGCAGTGCTTGATCTTGATAGGGGCAGGCAGTGGCCCTGTTCAGCTATCAAACTTGGAGTGTGGGTCAGCTTGAGTTAAGACAACGAAGAGTTTTACTGGATTTAGAGAAGCTTCTCCTGCTGCATCCAGACAGGGAATCTAATTCATAACCCTGCTCATTACTGAATATAGTCTTCAGCCTGTCCCACCAAAGAACCTAAGCCAGAGCACAGAGGAAGCCATGTAGCCTATTTAATAGCTCTATATAGAGCAGCACTTGAAGAGAAACCACAGCAAGTGGCTTTCCCCACCTACAGAGCAAAACTAATGGCTTCACCTGAAATTCAGTGCACACTCTGGTTTGATTTGAGCCTCCAAACAACAAGCTATACAGGCATGGGTCCCACCCTGCTGACTTATACCAAGACCCAACCATCAACTAAGCCTGACCAGAGAATCCATGCAACAACAGAGCCACCATACAGCCTTACAGTGTTCCTACCCACTGTCAGCAGTTCTAGTCAGCAGTTCTAGCAAATTTTTCCTAGGGGCATACCCTCCCATCCCTGTCCTCAGAGCTTAAACAGTTGTCTTGCCCAAAACTAGGTCATAATAGCAAGCCCCACCTGCCAAAGCAGAAACACTTGTAAACCCACCATGAGTTGATCAGTGAAGAAGGGTCTACAAAGTCTGGAAGAGGAACTCACTTAAAATGCACAGATACCAATATAAGGAATCAGGGATCACAAAAAAATCAGGTAAATATGACACTACCTAAGGAAACTAATAAAACTCTAATAAGTGACCCTAAAGAAATGGAGACCTATTAACTGTCAGACAAAGAATTCAGAATAATCTTCTTAAGGAAGTTTAGGCAACTACAGGAAAACACACGCAGATAACTAAACAAAATGATTAAAACAATACATGGACAAAGTGAGAAGTTCAACAAGGAAATAGCAACCTTCAAAAGAGACCAAATAGAATCCTATAGTTGAACAATAAATAACTGAAGTAAAGAATTCAACACAGAGTTTCAAAAGTAGACTCAAACATGCAGAAGAGGAAATTAGTGATACAAAAAATAAAAATATTAGAACTTACCTAGTCAGAGGAGAAAATTTTGAAATGAATGACAAAGAGTGAAGAATGCCTGCAGGGATTATGAGACATAATGAAAAGAAACAATATTTGCATTATGGGAATTCCAGAAAGGTAAGAGAGAAAGGGATAAAATGTCTATTTAAAGCATAAAGGCTGAAAACTTCCCAAACCTGGAAAGAAACGGACATCCAAATCCAAAAGGCCAAAAGGATCCCAAATACAATAACTCTGATTAAGCCAACACCAAGGTACATTATAATCGAATTGTCAAGTGTCAAAAACAAAGAATTTTAAGACTAAGCAAAGAGAAAAGTTACACACAAAGGAATCCCTGTAAGACTTTTAATGGATTTCTCAAAAGTAACTGTTCAGGTCAAGAGAGAATGGAGAGACATTTCAAAATATTGAAATGAAGTAACTGTAAAAGACAGTAATCATATGGTTTCACTCATATGTGGAATATAAGAAACAGCATAGAGGACCATAGGGGAAAGGAGGGAAAACTGAATGGGGAGTCATCAGAGAGGGAGAAAAACCATGACTCTTAACTACAGGAAACAAACTGAGGGTTGCTGGAAGGGAGGTGGGTGGGAGATGGGGTATCTGGGTGATGGACATTAGGGAGGGCACATGATGTGACAAGCACTGGGTGTTACACACAACTGATAAATTACTGAACACTACATCTGAAATTAATGATTACTATATGTAGGCCAACTGAATTTAAATTTTTTTAAAAAGTAATTGTAAAGCAAGAATTCCATACCCAGCAAAAATCACCTTCAGAAATGAAGGAGGTAAAAGACTTCCAGAACAAATAAAAGCTGAGGGAATTCACTACCACTAAACCTGCCTTACATGAGATATATAGGGAGTTCTTTGAGTGGAAGTCAAAGAACACTAACATAAAAAACATGAGAAGGTAGCATAAATCTCACTGGTAATGCCACATATACAGTCTTTGTTAGACTCTACAGTTTGGTAATAGGGGTGCGTATTCACTTACAACTCTAGTTTAAAAAAATTTTTAGAAGGATCAAAAATAACCCTAACTAGAATAATCTGTTATTAGTAACACAATATAAAAAACATGTAAATTCTAACAGCAATAACCTAAAAGATGAGGGGAAGAAGAAATAACAGTGTTATTAAAGGTAAGTTGTTACCAGTTTAAAATAGAGTGTGGGACGCCCGGGTGGCTCAGTAGGTTAAGTGTCTGTCTTCAGCTCAGGTCATGATCCCAGAGTCCTGGGATCAAGCCCCATATTGGGGTCCCTGCTCAGCACAGAGTTCTCTCCCTCTGCACTCCCTCCCACTTGTGCAATCACACATGCTCTCTGTTTCTCCCTCATATAAATAAATAAAATCTTTTAAAAATAAAATAGAATAGGGTGTGATATGTTTCAGGTATTTTAGGTAAGCCTTGTGGTAACCACAGAGGAAAATCTTTTAGTTAATACACAAAAGAATTAAAAAAAAGAAAAGGAAGTCAAAGCATATTGATACCAAAACACATTAGAACACAAGACAGAAGGATAAGAAACAAGTAATAACAAATGTACATAACAATCAGAAAACAAAGAATAAAATGGCAATAGTAGCTCTTTACCTATCTAGAACTACTTTAAATGTAAACAAATAAAATTCTCCAATTAAAGATAGAATGGCAGCATGGATTAAAAAACAAAACAAAACAAGGCTCAACAATATGCTGCCCACAAGAAACTCACTTTAGCCTTAAAGACATATATAGACTGAGAGCAAAGGGATGAAAAAAGATATTTCAAGCAAATGGTAACTTAAAAAAAGCAAGGTTACCCATACTTGTATTAGACAAAATAGAATTTAAGCTAAAAATGATAGAGACAAAGATAGTCATTATATGATAAAGGAGTTAATACATCAATAAGATATAAGAATTGTAAATATTTATATGTCCATCAGAGCACCTAAATACATCAACCAAAAACTAACAGAGCAAAAATGAGAAATAAAAAATAATGCAATAATAGTGGGGAATTTTAATACCCTACTCTCAACAACGGATAGACCATTTAGACAAAATATCAATAAGGAAACAGCAGATTTGAACATTATAGATGAAATGGACCTAACAGACATATATAGAACATCTTATCCAACAACAGAAGAATACACAGTCTTCTCAAATGTACATGAACTTTTTCTATGATAGACCATATACTAAGCCACAAAACAAATCTTAGCAAATTCAAGACTGAAGTCATACAAAGTATCTTCTTTGACCACAACAGCTTTAAACTAGAATTCAACAAGAAAACTGGGAAATTTAAAAAAAAAATGGAAATTAAGCAATACTCTTGTAAACAATCAATAGATCAAAAAATAAAGGAGAAATAAAATTTTGAGAAAAACAAAAATGTCAACACAACATACCAGAACCTATAGAATGCAGCAAAAACAATTCTAAGAGAGAAGTTCATAGCAAACATGCCTACATTAAGATATAAGACCCACCCCATCCCCCAAAAAAAAAAACTCTATACTTTAAGTAAAAAAAGAACAAACTAAGCCCAAAGTTAGCAGAGGAGAGAAAATAATAAAAATTAGAGCAGAAATGAAAAGAGAACAGAAAATCAACAGAGAAGATTAAAGAAATGAAAAGTTGAATCATTCAAAAGATAAACAAAATTGTCAAACCCTTACCTAGAATAGCCAAGGAAAAAAGAGAAAGGACCCAAATCAACAAAATTACAAGCAAAAAATAAGACATTACAACTGATATCACAGAAGTTCAAAGAACCATAATAGGCTACTGTGAAAAACCACATGCTAACAAACTAGACAATCTAGAAGAAATGGAAAAATTCTTGATGGGGTGCCTCAGTGGCTCAGTAGGTTAAGCGTCTGTCTTCAGCTCAGGTCATAATCAAGCCCCATATCAGGTTCCCCGCTAGAGGGAAGTCTACTTCTCCCTTCCCCTCTGCCCCTCTTCATCCCTCATGCTCACTCACTCTCTCCCTCTCTCAAATAAATAAAATCTTAAAAAAACAATTCTTAGAAACATACAACTTAAAACAGAGAAAATCTGAATAGATCAATTACTAGTAAGGAGATTGAATCAGTAAGCAAAATCTCCCCTCAACAAAGAAAGCCCCAGGGCTGGATGCTTCAGCTGTGAATTTTACTAAGTATTTAAGTAGAATTAATGCCAATCCTTCTCAAACTCTTCAAAAAACTGAGAAAGAAGGAACACTCTAAAATGCCTTTTACAAGGCCAGCATCATGTTAATACTAAAACCAGAAAAGGATGGTAATGGAAAACAAAACTATAGGCCAATATCTTAGATGAATACAGAAGCAAAAATTTTTAATAAAATATTAGCAAACTAAATTCCACAGCATATTAAAAGGACCATCCACCATGATCAAATGGGATTTAACCCTGGGCTGCAAGGATGGTTCAATATAAACAAATCAATGACTATGACATATCACATTAATAGAATAAGAGAAAATAACCATATTATCACTTCAACTGACAAAAAAAAGTAACTGACAAAATTCAACATCCATTCATGATACAAATTCTTAACAAATTAAGTACAGAAAGGACATATCTCAACATAATAAAGGTTATATATGACAAGCCCACAGGTAAAATCATACTCCATGGTGAATGGTTGAAACCTTTCCTCTAAGATGAGGAACAAGACAGTCCTTGTAGTACTGGAAGTCCAGCAAAGCAATCAGGTAATAAAAATAAAATGTATCAGAACTGGAGAGGAAGAAGTAAAATTATCTCAATTTGCAGATTAAATGATTTTCTATATACAAATCCCAAAGACTCAACCAACAAACTGTTAGAATGATGAGTAAGCTCAGTACAGTTGCAGAAAACAAAATTAACATACAAAAATAAGTACTGCTTTTATATACGCACAATGAATTTTCTGGGAAAATTTAAAATTTGATTTAAACATTTTTAAAAATCAATCCCATTTATAATACCATCAAAAACAATAAAAATAGGAATAAAATTAACTAAGGATATGAAAGATCTCTCTTCTGAAAACTATAAGATAATGAAAGAAACTAAAGAAAACACAAATGGAAAAATATCCTGTGTTCATGGATTTGAGTAATTCATATTGTTAAAATGTCAATACTACAAAAAGCCATCTATAGATTCAATATAATCCCTATCAAGATTCCAATGGAATTTTTCACAGAAATGGGAAGAACACTCCTAAAATTTATGTAGAACCACAAAAGACCCAGAATAACCAAAGAAATTCTAAGAAAGAAGAACAAAGCAGAAGGCAATATACTTTCTGATTTCAAGCTACATCACAAAACTATAGTCATTCAACAGTACAGTACTGACATAAAAACAGATGAACAGAACAGTGGGACAGAAATGAGAGCCCACAAATAAACCCAACCATAAACGGGCAAGTAATATTTGATAAAATTTGATAAGCCAACAAGTCTCAGTATATAGAAGACAGTCTCTTCAATGTGGGAAAACTGGACATTCACATGAGAAAAAATGAAACTGGACCTATATCTTACAACACTCACAAAAATTAACTTGAAATTAATTAGAAACTTAAATGTAAGAGCAGAAACTATAAAACTTGTAGGAAAAAACATATTGACATCGGTCTTGGCAATGATTCTTTTTTTATTGGACACCTCAAGGATAAGCAACAAAATCAAAAACAGACAAGTAGGACTTCATCACACTAAAAAGCTTCTGCACAGTAAAAGAAACCATCAAAAAAATGAAAGACTACCAATGGAATGGGAAAAATATTTACAAACCACCTACTTGATAAGGGGATAATACCTAAAATACATGAAGAACTCAATAGCAAAAACAACAACAACAACAAACAACCCAATTAAAAACTGGGCAAAGAACCTAACTAGACATTTCTCCAAAAAAGAAGATGACATGCCAAAAGGTACATGGAAAAGATGTTCAGCATCACTAGTCATTAGGGAAATTCACATTAAAACCTCAATGATTTATCACTAGAATGGCCATAATCAGCAAGACAAGAGATAAATGCTGGCATGAATGTAGAGGAAAGAGAACCCTCTGCTCTACTGATAGGACTGTAAATTGGTGCAGCCACTATGGAAAACACTATGGTGAACCCTAATTAAAAACAGAATTACCAGGGCACCTGTTCAGTGGGTTAAGCCTCTGCCTTCAGCTCAGGTGATGATCCCAGGATCCTGGGATTGAGCCCTGCATCTAGCTCTCTCTCAGCAGGGGACCTACTTCCCCCTTCCCCTCTGCCTGCCTCTCTACCTACTCGTGATCTCTCTCTCTCTCTCTGTGAAATAAATAAATAAAATCTTTTAAAAAAATAGAATTGCCATATGATCCAATAATTTCAGTTCTGGGAATACAAGCCAAGGAAACAAAACCACTAACTTGGAAAGCTATCTGCACCTCCATGTTCACTGCAGCATTATTGACAATAGCCAAGACATGAGACAGCCCACGTGCCCACTGATGGATAAATGGGTAAAGAAATTGTGTTATCTATCTAAACAATGTAATATTACTCAGCCTTTAAAAAAAACAACAATAAATTCTACCACCTGAGACAACATGGGTGGACCATGAAGGCATTATGCTAAGTGAAATATGTCAGGCAGAGAAAAATAAACACTGTATTATCCTGCTTATTTTGGAATCCTAAACAAAACAAGAACAAAACCAGAGGAAAAAGAAAAATCAGATCTGTAGTTACAGGAAGATGGGGCAGGGGGAGTAATGGAAGAAGGTGGTCCAAAGGCACAAACTTCCAGCTGTATAAGATCAGTAAGTCCTAGGGATATAACTATGACATAGGTCACTACAGTTAACAGGGCTGTGTGGGATACAGGAAAGTTGTTAAGGGAGTAAATCATAAGACCTCTCATCACAAGACTTTTCCCTTTTTTCCTTTCTTCATTTTATATGTATGAAAAGATGGGTATTAACTGAACCTACCATGGTCATCACATCACAAAATCTGTAAATCAGACCATCAGGCTGTAGGTCTTAAACTTACTCAGTAACATATGGTATGTCAATTGTTTCTTGACAAAACTGGAGGGGAAAAGTCATCATAAAAGAAGCAACCATGGGGCACTGGGGAAGTGCAGTCGGTTAAGTGTCCAACTTTTGATTTCAGCTCAGGTTGTGATCTCGGGGTTGTGAGACTGAGGCCTGTGTCGGGTTCTGTGCTCATCATGGAGTCTGCTTAAGTTTCTCTCTCCTTCTCCCCCTACCCTCTGCTTGTTCTCTCTCTCTCAAATAAATAAATCTTAAAAAAAAAAAAAAAAGGAGCAACCACATCTCTAGGCCAGCATTTCTCAACCGTGGCACTTTAGACATTTCAGGCGAGAGGGGCTGTCCTCTACATGGTAGGATGTCTGGCAGCTTCCCTTGCCTCTACACACAAGATGCCAATAGCATCTCCCCCCACCCTCCTTAGCTATGGCAACCAGACATATCTCTAGACCTTGCCAAATGTCCCCTGGGGGCAAAACCCTCCCTGCATGGAAATCACTTGTCTACGCCTGGAGAGAGCTCCCCAGTTGCTGACAGATCCAGAGAACTGTTGTGTTTTCATCTTATTCATGATACTGAGACAGCAGCCAGGGGAACTCCTCTCCCTGCCTACTCTGAGCTGAGTGCACCAGACAGGCCCGTGGTGAGAGCAGTGGGAGGAAATACTGGCTAATGAAAATCAGGCAGATGTCTTGAACACAAATGAAGATGGAGGTGTGGGCTCAGGCCTTGTCTGTATTCGACAGGAGAAACCACTTTACCACCGTGGTGGGGATGGACTTGGTTTTTAATGATCTCTTCTCACCCTCCTCCACCACAAGCACACTAAAGTATCTACACATCGTACCAGCAGCAGGGATCCAAAAGCAGCAATTTGACTTGAAATCTGGCTTGGAGCATCTGCTTCTGTTCCTAATTACGAACGAGGCTAGGATTCATTAATAGCTCCACAGTGAAGGGCTCTTCAGAGAATGGACTCTGTACAGCATTTACAAGGCCAGGTACAAATGTGAGAAAGGGCAACAGCTTTATGTTCCCCAATTTTGGGTGAGCTGCTGGGCTCTCACACCTGTTTCCCTGACACAGTCAAGAGGGTATCAGAGACACATTCCTCCCAGTCAGGACTCCTGGTAAGCATCAACTTCCCGGCACTAATTCAGTAACCGCACCTACCTTGGCATGGCACATTTCTATCATATCCTTCTTCTTTACCCCAAAACTCACTAATAGCCAGTGCTGGCAAGGGTGCAGTAAAACATACATTCTATTGTTCTGGGGGTAGAACCACTACAACGTGGTAACATCCATCAGTGGCTTTTGAAATGCACATGCCACTAATACCACATATTTCTACTTCTGGAACTAAATCATAAGGAAATAAATTCTAACTGCAGAAAGGCTCACAAGCCCAAAATATTCATCATGTGATCACAGACAATAAGGAAAAATAGAAACCACCAATCGTCTATTGTCAGGTACTGTAGTTTGTTATATCGTAGTGTTCACCAGACTAATATACACCATTAAAATGTCATTTACAAAGAATACCATCATACGATACTAAAATGTTTATGCCATGTCATTAAATAAAAACAGAGAGAAAGAGAACACCAAATCATATCAACAGCATGACATTAACCATGAAAATAAACATTTTGGCATTAAAAAGTCTTCTGGAAAAAAAAAAAGCAAACAGACCCCCCCCCACAAAAAAATGTTAACAATGACTGCATATGGGAAGTGATTTATTTCTCTTTTTCTGTATCTTCTAAATTCTCTTTTTAAATCATCTATTTCTTTACAATGGGATAAGAACAATTTAAAGTCCAAAGAATAATGGTAAACTGGGATACCTGAGTGGCTCAGATGTTTAAGCCATCTGCCTTTGCCTCAGGTCATGATCTCAGGGTTTGGGATCAAGTCCCATATCTGGCTCCCTCCTCAGCAGGAAGTCTGCTTCTCCTTCTGCTCCTTCTCTCTCCTCTCTCAAATAAATAAGTAAAATCTTAAAAAATAATAAAAGTCAAAAGAATAATGGTAAACCCATATATGTATGTATGTGTGTGTGTGCGTGTGTGTGTGTGTGTGTGTGCGTGTGTGTGTATTCTCTTTGTCCACTCATCTGTCAAAGGACATTTTGTCAGTTTCCTTGTCTTGGTTACTATGAACAATACTGCACTGAACGTGGGAGCACAGATATCTCTTCAGGACAGTGATCATTTCCTTAGGATATATACCCAGAAATAACATTCCTAGATCATATCGTAGTTGGATTTTCAATTTGGGGGGGACCCTCCATAGTGGCTGCACCAATTTACATTCCCACCAATAGTGTACAAGGGTTCCCTTTTTTCTACATCCTTGCCAACACATGTTATCCCTTATTTCGTTTACAATAGCCATTCTAACAAGCAAGAGATGAAATATCACTGAGATTTTGTCTCAGATTTCCCAGATGATTATGATGTTGAGCATTTCATGTACCTGTTGTGCGCTTGTGTATCTTCTTTGGAAAAATGTATGTCCAGGTCTTTTGCCCATTTGCCCATTTTGAAGTCATTTTGTATTTTGCTATTGAGTTGTATGAGCTCTTTACATATTCTGTATAATAACCCTTATAAGATACATAGTTTGCTAATATTTCCTCCCATCTTGTAGATGGCCTTTTCATTTTGTTGATTGTTTCTTTTGCCGTGCAGGGTTTTTTTTAAGTGTGATGTAATCTCACTTGTTTATTTTTGATGTTGTTGCTTGTATTTTTGGTCTATATACAAAAAAATCATTGCCAAGACCAATGTCAAGGAGTTTTTTCCATATGTTTTCTTCTAGGAGTTTTATGGTTTCTAGTCTCACATTTACACCTTTAGGGGCTCCTGGCTGGTTCAGTCAGTAGAGCATGCAACTCTTAATCCCAGGGTTGTGAGTTCAAGCCCCATGACAGGTGTAGAGATTATTTAAAAATTAAATCTTTTTTAAAAAATAAACCTTTAATCTGTTTTAAGTTAATTTTTGTGAGTGGTATAATATATGGGTCCAATTTCATTCTTCTTCATATGAATATCCAGTTTTCCCAATACTACTTATTAAAGAGACTATCCTTTCCCCCATTAAGTTACCCTATTATTTTGTCTGTAACACTTACAAAGTTGTGCTGTTGTGTCTTATTCTCAGCATTATTTTTATCTCCATCTAGAATACAGGCTCCATAAGGGTAGACAAGTACCTAAAAAAATAATAGATGCTCAATGCAGTTTATTGAATTAAATGTACAAGTTAGATTGTTGAGTGAGTTTGTTTTTTAATTTCTCTGTCAATAAAGCAAAAATGTTGTATTGGTAAAAGAATAGAAGAGAATAGTTGGAATAACCACTTAGGAAAACTTGAAAGTACAATGCTCACCTGTCTTATTATGACCAATGGATTCTACACATCAGTATGTACCTGTAAAAAATGCACACATAGATTCACCAAAAGACATTCCCAAAAAGGTGCTTTATTTAAGAACCAAAACTTGGAAATTACTGAAAGGTCCTTCAATAATAGAACAGGCAGAAACTTCTGGAAAAGGTGGTGGAGTAGGCGGATCATAATGTCACCTCATCCTATGGATTTAACTAGATAATACACATATCAGTGTAAATAACCCAGAAGACCACCCGAAGACTGGCAGAACAAACTCTCCACAGCTAAATGTAAACAAGAGGCCACATCGAAGAGGGAGGAAGAGCAGAGACATAGCTAGGAACTAAATGAACATGCAGGACTGCCTGGGGAGGGAGGATCACTGCAGTTGAGTGGACAGAAAAAAAGACACCCCAGCCACTCCAGGCATGGAGAATCCCCATTATATTTGGCTTTGAAAACCAGAGGGGCTGCATTCCACGGACTTTTATAGTAAGCTGTGCTTAATCCATGGAACTTTAAAAATCAGGTTTGCTCTGGGAGAGCTGGGAGGGTGACAGGAGACTGAGTCCCCACCTGTAAAGAGATAGCACAATGGAGTGTTTGGCTGGCTCAGCCAGTAGAGCATGCAACTTTTAACCTCAGGGTCATGAGTCCCAGCCCCACATTGAATATGAAGCCTACCTGAAAGAAAGAAAGAAAGAAAGAAAGAAAGAAAGAGGACAAGAAACAGCCCCACAGAGATACAGCATAGAAGAGCAGTTTTCAAAATGCCTGGTTGGGTGCCTGGGTGGCTCAGTGGGTTAAACCTCTGCCTCCGGCTCAGGTCATGATCTCAGGGTCATGGGATCAAGTCCCGCATTGGGCTCTCTGCTTGACAAGGAGCCTGCTTCCTCCTCTCTCTCCCTCTCTGCCTCTCTGCCTACTTGTGATCTCTGTCAAATAAATAAGTAAAATCTTTAAAAAATAAATAAATAAATAAATAAAGGGTGCCTTGGTGGCTCAGCGGGTTAAGCCTCTACCTTCAGCTCAGGTCATGGTTTCAGGGTCCTCGGATCGAGAACTGCATCAGGCTCTCTGCTTAGCAGGGAACCTGCTTCCCCCTCTCTCTCTGACTCTCTGCCTACTTGTGATCTCTGTCAAATAAATAAATAAAATCTTTAAAAAATAATAATAAAAATAAAATAAAATAAAATAAAAATAAAAAAATTAAAATGCCTGGTTTATACAGGAGGAATACAGGAGGATTTACTAATCTCAGAGTGAGGCCCATTTCTCTTCCTGACCCCCTCCCCCCATGCTCCCAGGCATAGACATCTGTGAGAATCAGCACAGTGACATCTAACATCTCCATTTAACATGACCAGCTTCTACAGATCTGCCTCCTCCAACCAGCCTGTTTCTGTTCCCTGCCACTGCAGGTCCCCTCGCACAGCCAATACATTGATTGAGTCCTTGTAACCAGAGTGCACCATACCCCTGCATTCTTTTCTGTACATGACCCTCTAGCTATGCCTCAGCTCCAGGTCCCCTCCCACAGCAGACCTGTGCAAACTCTGCTAATAGAGGGTGCCCCATCCCCATGTTCTCCTGCAGACCTGCCCCCTCTAAAATGTCCCTGGCTGTAGCCCATCCAAATATAGCTGCACACACCAGTCCAACTGCAGCCCTAGCAGTGGAATGGGAGCAGACATCTGGTCTTGACTGCAGGCTCCACCCATCAACAAAGGCATCTCAGGGCACTGCAGTTTGGTGTTACTACAGCTGTCATACAGCTGGTCTAACTCAACTCAAACCCAAGGTGGCCCCAGAGTGGCCCACTAACAACAGAGGAACCAAACCCTGCCCACAACAGGCAAAGAGAGCCATGGCCCATAAGTGAAGGCAAAAGCGGCTCAACCACAACAGTAGGGCATATGCAACACACAAAGGAAACACTCCTTAAGTGCCAGATTCTGGTAAACAGGGAACATTGTGCTACAGGATACTACTAGACCTGTTCTTTATAAGGTCATTATTTTTAAGGGCAGGAGATATAGCTGAATTTCCTAACTTTCTTAAAACAGAGATCTGGACAAATGAGGAGACAGAGGAATATGTTCCAAATGAAAGAACAGGATAAGATCACAGCAAGAGACCTAAAGGAAATGGAGATAAGTAATATGCCTGATAGGGGATTTAACATGGTGGTAATAAAGATACTCACTAGACTTGAGAAAAGAATGGAAGGCCTCAGTGAGACCCCTTAACAAAAAGAGTGAAAACTCAAAAAAGAACCTATCAGAGATTAAGAACTTAATTGAAATTGAAAACACATCAGAGAGAATAGTAGACTAGAGGAAGCAAAAGAATGAATCAGTGACCTGGAGGATAGAGTAATATAAAGCAATCAAGTTGAGCAGTAGAGAGAATAAAAATAATAATAAAAAAATGAAAAGAGATTTAGGGAAACCAGCAACACCAGCAACTGTAATAACATTTGCATTACAGGGAACCCAGGAGAAGAGAGACTAAAGGGGGCCGATGATTTATCTGAAGAAGTAATAACTGTGAACTTTCTGAATCTGGGGGAGGAAACAGAAATCCAGGTCCAGGAGTCACAGAGGGTCCCCAATAAAATCAACCCATGGAGATCCACACCAAGACACATAGTAATTAAAAATGGCAAAAAAAAAAAAAAATGATAAGGAGAGGATTTTAAAAGCAGCAAGAGAGGGGTGCCTGGATGGCTCAGTGGGTTAAGCCTCTGTCTTCAGCTCAGGTCATGATCTCAGGGTCCTGGGATCAAGCCCTGCATCAGGCTCTTTGTTCAGCAGGGAGCCTGCTTCCCCAATCTCTCTGTCTGCCTCTCTGCCTACTTGTGATCTCTCTCTGTGTCAAATAAATAAATAAAATCTTTTTAAAAAAATAAAAAATAAAATAAAAGCAGCAAGAGAAAAGAAAACAGTTACCTACACAGGAAACTCCTTAAGGCCATGAGCAGATTTTTCAGCAAAAACTTTGCAGGCCAGAAAGGAGTGGCAGGATATATTCAAAATACTGAAAGAAAATAGCCTGCTGCAAAAAATACTCTATCCAGCAAGGCTATTATTCAGAATAGAAGGAGAAATAAAGAGTTTCTCAGATAAACAAAAGTTAAAGGAATTCATGATCACTACACTAGCCCTATAAGAAATATTAAGAGGACTCTTTGAGTGGAAAAGAAAGACCTTAAGTAGGAGTAACAAAAGTAGAAATCATTAAGTGTATATATGAAAATCAGTCAAGGGATTCACAAAATAATAATAAAACAATGTAAAGGATGACACCATATAGCTAAAATGTGGGTTGCAGAGAGTAGTAAAGAATAGGTTTAAACTTAAGCAACCATCAACTTAAAATAGGCTGCTATATACATAAGATGTTACACCAAACCTAATGGTAACCACAAACCAAAAACCAGTAACAGTTATGCAAAAAATTAAGAGAAAGGAACAAAGGGGAAAAAGAGAAACCAAAAAATACACTTTTACCTACTGAGCACTGATGGGTACCAGTGGGGAGGTGGGTGAGGGAATGAGTGCGATAGGTTAAGGGAAGTAAGAGTATACTCATCCTGATGAGTACTGAGTAATACATGGAATCAGTGAATCACAATACTGTAGACCTAAGACTAATTTAATACTGTATGTTAACTATATTGGAATTAAAGTTTTAAAAAAAGATAAAGGAATCCAAGTATATCACTAAAGAAAGCCAGCAAACCATGAGACAACAAAGTAGGAGAAGAAAGGAACAGAGAAGAACCACAGAGACAACCATAAAGAAAACAAAATGGCAGTAAGTACCTACCTATCAGTAAGTACTTTGAATATAATACCTATCAATAATTACTCTAATCAAAAGACATAGGGTGATAGAATGGATGAAAAAGCAAGACTGCCTACAAGAGACTCATTTCAGACCTAAAGACACATGCAGCTGGAAAATGAAGGGAAGGAAAAGCACTTATCATGCAAATGGAAGGGCAAAGAACGCTGGGGTAGCAGTACTGATATTGGGGGATAAAAGACTTTAAGACAAAAACTATAACAAGGACACCATATAAAGGGAACAACCCAACAAGATCTAATAATTGTAAATATTTATGCACCCAACATGAGAGCACCAAAATACATAAAGCAGCTAATAACAAACAAAGGAAGTAATCAGTAGTAATACAATTAACAGTAGAGGACTTTAATAGCCCACTTGCATCAACGGACAGATCATCTAAACAGAAAATCACTAAGCAAACAGTGGCTTTCAGTGATACACTGGACCAGATGGATCTAACAGATTACTCAGAACATTTCATCCTAAAACAGGAGGATACACATTTTTTTCAAGTGCACGTGAAATATGCTCTAGAACAGATCACGTATTAGGCCACAAAACAACCCCCAACAAATTAAAAAAGGCTGAAGTCATATCATGCATCTTTCGTGACCACAACACACTGAAACTAGAAATCAACCACAAAAAAAAAAAAAAAAAAAAAATCTGGAATGAGCACAAATACCATGCTACTAAACAATGACGGGGTCAACCAGGACATCAAAGAGGAAATCAAAAAATACACAGAGACAAAAGAAAATGAAAACACAACAATCCAAAATCCTTGGGCTGTGGCAAAAGCTGTTCTAAGAAGGAAGTTTATAGCAATAAAGGCCTACCCTAGGAAACAAGAAAAATCTCAAATAAACTACTTAACTTTACACCTAAAGGAGCTAGAAAAAGAAAAAACAAACCCCAAAGCCAGCAGAAGGAAGGAAATAATGAAGATGAGAGCAGAAGTAAATGAAACAAAAAATTAAAAAAAAAAAAAAAAAGAATATATCAATGAAACCAGGAACTGGTACTTACTATAAGAAGATCAACAAAATTGATAAACCTTTTGCTGACTCATAAAAAAAGAAGTCTCAAACAAGATGAAAAATGAAACAGGAGAAATAACAACTCATACCACAGAAATAAAGGATTAGAAGAGAATATTATGAAAAATTATATGCCAAGAGACTGGAAAACCTACAAGAAATGGATAAATCCCCAGAAACCTAAAACCTCCCAAAATTGAAGCAGAAAGAAACAAAAAATTTAAACAAAAAAAATACCAGCAATGATAGAATCAGTAATCAAAAAACTCCCAACAAATAAAAGTCTAGGATGAGATGGCTTTACAGGTGAATTCTATCCAACATTTAAAGAAGACTTAAGATTCATTCTTCTCGAACTATTGAAAAAAAAAAAAAAATAGAAGAGGAGGGAAATCTTCTGAATTCATTCTAGGATGCCAGCATTATCCTGAGACCAAAACCAGATAAAACTACAGGCCAATGTTCCTGACGAAGATAGATGCAGAAATCCTCAGCAAAATATTATCAAACTGAATTGAAATTTTAAAAAATACATTTTAAATTTTTTAATTTACATTTTAAAAACTTAAAATACATTTTAAAAAATACATTTTAAATACATTTTAAAAAATCATTCACCATGATCATGTGGGATTTATTCCTGGTTTGCAAGGATGGTTCAATATTCTCAAATCAATCAACATGATACATCACAAGAGAAAGGATAAAAAAAACCATATGATCATTTCAACAGATGCTGAAAAAGCATGTGACAAAGTAGAACACCCACTCAAGATAAAAACCTTCAACAAAGTAAGTCTAGAAGGAACATAACAAAACATAATAAAGGCCATATATGAAAAACCCACAGCTAACATCAGAGTCACTGGGGAAAAACTGAAGAGTTTTCCCCCTACGGTCAGGAACAAGAGAAGGACGTCCATTCTTACTACATTTATTCAACACAGTATTGGAAGTCCTGACCACAACCATCAGATAAGAAAAATAAATAAAACACATCCAAACTGGTAAGGAAGGACTAAAATTTTCACAATTTGCAGAGGACAGGATGCTTAAAGACTCTACCAAAAAGCAACTAGAATTTTTAAATGAATTCATTAAGGTCAGAGGATACAAAATCAATGCATTTCTATATACTAATAATGAAGTACCAGAAAGATTAAGAATACAATGTCATTTACAATTGTACCAAAAAATAATAAAATATCTAGAAATAAACTTAACCACGAGGTTAAAGACCTATACTCTGAAAACTGCAGGACACTGATAAAAGACACTAAAGACACACACAAATAGAAAGATATTTAGTGTCTTTATTATTTTATTATTTCTCCCAATTTGGGAGAACAAAAAGTCTTAAAATATCTACACTACCCAAACCAATCTATAGATTTAACCCAATCTATACCAAAATACTAACACCGTTTTTCACATAATTAGAAAAAACCATCCCCAAATTTGTACAAAACCACAAAAAGACCCAAAATAGCCAAAGCAATCTTGAAAAAGAAAAACAAAGCTGGAGGTATCATAATCCCAGATTTCAAGATACACTACAAAGCTATACCCATCAAAACAGTATGGTACCGGCACAAAAACAGACACATAGGTCAACAGAACAAAACAGATAACCCAAAAATAAACCCATGATTATATGGCCAATTAATTTTGGACAAAGGAGGCAAGAATATGCGATAGGGAAAAGACCATCCCTTCAACAAATGATGATGGAAAAACTGCACAGCAACGTGCAAAAGAATGAAACTAGACCACTTTCTTACACCACACACAAAATAAACTCAAAATTGATTAAGAACCCAGATATGAGACTTGAAACCATAAAAATTCTCAAAAGAGCACAGGCAGTAATTTATCTGACATTGGCTATAGCACATTTTTCTAGATATGTCTCCTGAGGCAAGGGAAATAAAAGCAAAAATAAGCTATTGGGATGTCATCAAAATAGAAAGCTTCTACACAGCAAAGAAACCAACAAAACTACAAGGCAATCAAATGAAAGGAGAAGATATTTGCAAATGACATATCAGATAAACTATCTAAAATATATAAAGAATTTATACAACTCAACACAAACACAAATAATCCAATTTTTTAAAATGGGCAGAAGACACAGACACCACTCCAAAGAAGATATATATATGGTCAACAGACTCATGAAAAGATAGTCAATATCACTTACCATCAGGGAAATGCAAATCAAACCACAATGAGATATCACCTCATAACTGCCAGAATGGCAAAAATCAGAAACACAAGAAACAAGTGTTGGTGAGGATATGGAAAAAAAGGAATCCTCGAACAATGGGTGGTAATTCAAACTGATGCAGCCACTGTGAAAAACAGTACAGAAGTTCCTCAAAAAATTAAAAATTGGATGCCTGGGTGGCTCAATCAGTTAAGCTTCTGTGTTCGGCTTGGGTTGTGATCTTGGGGTTTTGGGATCAAGCCCTGCATTGGTACTTCTCCCTATGCCTCTGCCTCTCTCTCCTCTCTCTGTCACTCATGAATAAATAAAATCTAAAAAAAAAAAAAAAAAAAAAAAAAAGACTAAAAAAATTAAAAATAGAATTACCATATGATCCAATAATTCCACTACTATTTACCCAAGTAATACAAAACATGAATTCAAAAAGATATATGCACATCTATGTTCACTGCAGGATTATTGACAATAGCCAAATTACGGAAGCAAACCAAGTGCCCATTAATAGATGAATGAATAAAGAATATGTGGTGTACACACACACACACACACACACACTGGATTGAATATTAGCCATGAAAAAGAAAGGTATCTTGTCATTTGCAACAAGAATAAATAGGAATGGCATAATGCTAAATGAAATAAATCAGTCAGAGAAAGACAAATACAATTTTCATCCATATAGGGAATTAAAGAAACAAAAGAGAAAAAAACAGACAAACCAACAGACTCTCAATTATAGAGAACAATCTGATGGTTGCCAGAGGAGAGATGGGAGGGGGGATGGGTGAAATAGGTGAAGGGGGATGAAGAGTCCACTTACCTTAATAAGTACCGAGTAAAATGCATAGAATTGTTGAATCACTATATTGTACACCTAAAACTAATATAACACTGTATGTTAACTATATTGGAATTAAAATTAAATAAAGACCAAAAAACTAGAACAGGGGAATAAACTGTGGACTATTCACACAACAAGAGAATGAACGAAGTGCAGCAACACACAACACTCTGTCATAAATTTTATGTTCAGCAAAGGAAGCCAGACCTGGAAAGACATCCTTACAATTTCATTATAAACAAAACTAATCTACAGTGTTAGAAATCAGGACAGTTCCTGCTTGGGACAGGGACAGGCAGCGACAGTAAGGGACACAAAATGGACTTCTAAGATGCTGAGGAGATTCTGTCTCTTGATCGGGTTGAAGTTTGTACGGGTGTGTTCACGTGATGAAAGTACATCAAGCGGTAGTACCTTCATGACTGGCACCCTTTGCTCTATGTATGTTATACTCCAGTGAAACATACTCTTTACCGATCCGAACCTTGACCCAGAGGACAGACAAGGCTCAACACCGAACTTCAGCATTCGTACACATCAAGTCCTCTCTCATCTACATGTTTCACCTTGACTACACAGACCAACACCCTTCTACTGGCAGCAGGTGGGTCCCTAAACTTATGCAGAACATCAGAGGCACCCCATATGAGTAAGAGTTGAGGTGAGCTCAAGTGGCCTGAACGCCAGACAGATTGAGAGATGAAGGCTGGTGCGACTTTCCCACAGAAGCATGGCTCCCGTCACAATGCTCCTAATGTCCAGCAGGCCAGGACTGCTCTGGTTCCTTTGTGGACCATAGCTCTTCCTTTGTGGAATAACCCCCAATAGGTTGACAAGCACCCCTTATTCTTCACTTGATCTCAGACAAGCAGTCTACAGATTTCAGAGGATAGGAATCACCTTTGTTTGGCTCCCTGTGACATCCTACATCGCCAGCACAGTTTCTGGTACAGAGCAGCCTGGCTAATAAGCATCTGTGCTAGGAATGTAGGAATGTGTGAATAAAGAGAACTACTGAATCTGAGTACCAGCACCTGGTCACTAGAAAGGCAAGATCTAGGTCAAGGATGACAATGGAAAGAAACAAAACAATAAAAACCTATGCAAAGGTCTTTCTGAGATAGGAGAAATTTTTAAACCATCAACCTTGTCATATAAAGAAAATCACACAATTTATTTCACACTAGTAAAAACAGCAGTACTTTATCTCTACTACGGATAACACTTTTATGCTCTCCTTCATTGAAAATCACATAGCTCTTCATTCAAGTAGGCTGGTCAAAGGTTGAAGACGAGATCCAGAGTCACGCTTAGACCAGCTGGCCCAGATGTTGGAAGTGATGCCTCAGCCTAATGAAAGTTCTGGACACTAACCAGCCAGTCATGCCCACTGAAGCCACAAAGGAATCAGCATATTAAGGACCATAAAAAGACATGGAAACTACCCAACCATCCCTTAACAATGGGGTTATGGAAAGACCCCAAACAGCCACACAAATCTGTTCAGTTATTATCTGTTAACTATATTCTCCCTCCTGGCAATGGTTTTATCAATTTTAGGTACCAGTAATTGTAGGAAATTCAGCAACATGGGGTAAAGCAAAGTTTGAGAGTTGGTTCAGTGGGCAACGGAATGGCTTCAGAACAAGAAGTACCACCATGCCTTAATGATCCTCAAAATTCCTTGTTCATTACATACTCTTGGCACTACTTAAGCTTCGATACCCATTTCTCTGTAAACTAAAGTCAGGGTCAGAGTCAAGTTACTTCAGGTCATCTGTACACAAAACACATCAATTCTGCATGCAAAGTTAGCCCAGAGTTGGCTGGGCTCAGGCCCCTCCAGAGATAGGAAGATTTGTTGAGATGACATCCAAAAGAGTTTATCTTGTAAAAGGCCCCACATCAATTTCACCATGTTCATGTACACAAGTGTCCCTAGTAGCCAGTCAAGAGTCAAATGTTATTCTGCTCCAGGAGCACCTCCTAACAATGCCTGCTGCTGAGAATATGCAGACACACACTCTGGAAAGCAAGACCTTTCTTTCTATCGGTATTAAAGGTAACTCTGTTGGCCAAAGGGAAAAACACTGCACCCATAATAATTTCCTACTACACAAAATGCTCATTTTGTCTAAAATGTTATTATTCATTGGATCTTATCATGTCGGCTATTTAGGATGAATAATAATTCTCCAGGATTTTTCTGGAAATACAGTCTGAAAATTACCTGCATCAGAATTATCCCGCCTGCTTATTTAAAATGCAGCTTCCTGGGTGTCACCTTCGACCTACTGAAGACCATGCTCTGGACACAGAGGCTGAAATCTACAGGGCTTTTGTTTTGTTTTGTTTAAGATTTTATTTATTCATTTGAGAGAGAGAGCACAAGCAGAGGGAGCGGTAGAGGGAGAAGAAAGCTCCCCACTGAGCAGGCAGCCCAACGCAGGGCTCAATCCCAGGACCCTGGGATCATGACCTGAGCAGAAGACAGTCACTTAACCGGCTGAGTTACTCAGGCACCTGGAGATCTATAGTTTAAAGAAGAGCATTAGTGATGTTTCAAGATTACAGAGCCATGAGTATAAAAACCACCACTCTAGCACCTCACTCTGTGCATTTTCTCTTTTTGCCTTGGCCTGGACATTTTTAGAACTGAGAGTGAGGCCATGTCAATGGTGGGACAGAAAGAACTACAATAGCACAGTGGAGGCTTATACTCGCTGCATATTTGTTTTCTGTCTGTTTCATCTGTGCAAAGATTGCCTGGAATGCCTGCACTAAGTTCTGTTTCCCAGCTCCAATCACAGGCACCGATGGGCTTTGCATAAATGCCTGCTCTCCTGGCACATAATTACACTGGGGAATGCTGACGGTGCCCTCCATGGTGGGACACGCTGCAGATCACACCGGAAGAGTTTGCAAATTCTTACAAATAGTTGTATAATATGTCTTTCCTTCCCTTCCCCAGTACACCAAATATAAAAGCAAGCTCATTTTAAAGGATCAAGAGAGAGAGTCTCCTGAGGGACATGTTTGTATAGCATCATAAGAAAAGCAGCCCAATCAAGTTACTGTGGACTTTAGCAGTACCCTTCCAGAACAATCTCCAATAACTCACATCACTGGTTTGTCAATACTTCTTTCCTCCTTCCCAAAAAGAAACCGTTACCCTCATCTCTGTTGGAGGGACGCTGAGAGGACTCAGAAAGACAGGCTGTGAAATGCACCCGCTCTATTCAGCCCTCGACATGGTGTTAAAGGAACTGCATGCTTTTCCATCTCCCCCGCTACAGTGTGACCCTAGAGGGTGGTAATCTTGGTTCTCATCTTTAGTCTCCAAGCCTGGTACCCAGTTGGTTCTCAGCAATGATGGCAGGAGAAGGGAATGGGGGAGGGTATTCTCATTTCTGAAATAAATACTTCATAAATCATCACTCTATCCAGAAACTCCATGGCACCTTTATTTTTAAACAGCAGTGGAAACTGTAGGAGCTCTATAGCCCAGGACACTGGACCACGGAGGGATGGAGAAGCTCATGGGCTGCAGACCCTAGAGGAGGAAGGACTTTCTGAAAGGGGGAGGCAGAGCAGGGGGATGGATACTTTCCCACCAGAGAAGACTGCTGAAGCTGGCAGAGAGGGGGAAGAAAAGAATAGGCCATCCTTCCGCGTACTTGGCCCATCTGCATACCTCATTTGTCCCAGGCGACTCATGGCCCTGCCCCCAAAACAGGAGCTGAGGTGAAAATGGACAAAATGTGGTTTTTAAATAAACTAGGAGAGAGCTTGCTGCTTAACAGAATCCCAGAGCAAACACGTCTAATGGAGACACATCAGGGTCCTTCCCACTTCAAGACCTTGGGACTTGCTCTTCCCACTTGCTGCCTGGAACACAAGCACCTTTTCTCACCTGGCTCGCTTCTGTCATCTGCCACCTGTTAGCTCCAGTGGCTTTCCCAGGGAGGGCTTCCCTAACCAAACGTGTTCCTTAGTGCCTTTTTCCTCCCCTTCACCTAGTCTCCAACCATCTATACCTCTACCTTGTAGCACTTCTGTCTACTGTACCTACGTGATTATCTTTTTTATTTTATTTTATTTACCTATTTGACAGACAGAGATCACAAGCAGGCAGAGAGTCAGGCAGGAAGAGAGGAAGGGAAGCAGTCTCCCCGCCAAGCAGAGAGCCCGATTCGGGGCTCAATCCCAAGACGCCAGGATCATGACCTGAGCCGAAAGCAGAGGCTTTAACCTACTGAGCTACCCAGGTGCCCCTGTACCTATGTGATTATCTTTTGACTGTTTATCTGTTTGCTAGATAGTAAACCCTGGAGGGTACAAACCCCCCTCTGTCTTCTTCACTAAGCACCCAGCAAAGGCCTGGTGCAGAGCTGGCATTTGGAGAACAATTTTGCACCAACAAACCATCATGGCCCACAGTAGTGATTTTTGACTGCTTGGGTTTTCCTAAACCACAGCCAACCTGCTCTGCCTTTAATGAATTATAGCTCCTCTGAGAGCCTGTCGTGATCTCTATCTGATTAAGATCAGAGAGAGAGGCCTGAGTAGAGAAGGAAGAAAGGCCTGGCCAACCATACCAGTATATTCCTGTTGGTTTTGAGGCCAAACCAGGAGCTTGGGGACTCCCGAACTCCAACAAGCAACATTTGCTAGACCCTGGAGGAACTTCTTCAAGGACAGTTATGCAGAACCCCACCCACCCTAAAGCCAGCCTGGATCTATCTATCTGTAGGACGAGATGAGGTTTATACCTTTTGAGATGGGCTGAAGGCCACAGGATCAGAGCTTAACATTCAAAGTGATACTGATTAGGGCTGAGCTGGCAAAACAGGGCTCCCTGGGGAGCCCTTCACATAACTCTGATTTCAGGCACAGCTGGGCACGAAACCCTCTCAGACCCATCATGATGAGTTGCCAGTTTCAGGAGGTCCAGTGATGATGGGAAATACATGGCAAAGTCTTCTGTGCCAGAAGCTGCAACTGGAAATTAGCAGAGAACAGATCATATGGAACCTCCCACAGCCCTCCAGACTGGCAAGGAATGAAGACAGGCTCAAAGATAATGGGGGAAATCTCCCCAACATTTCTTGAAGACATGAGACAGTAAACAACACCTGGAGCTGTGTGCCAACAATTCCCTCACAGGGCAGAAGACAAGTGACCCTCGGAAAGCAAATCAGAGGAGCCGGTATACCAGCCACCCAAAGAGCATGAGCGTCTTATTTTGCGCTTTGTGTCACGATCTCACTCAACCTCCCCCAAACCCAACAAGTAGATATGATCCCTTGATTTTATATAGATGAGGAAAGTGATGCTCTGGCCAAAGACCCAAGCTTATACTTGGCAAGACCGCAAGCATGCAGGGGTTACGTTTCTTTTTAAGTTCCCCCTGACTCTCAACAGCATTCCATCTGTTGGTACCCATAATCACTACCAGTTGCTAAAAGAATGAGACACATGTCCAAAGCTAGCATGACTTACTGGGGCCAGCCCTCTAAAAAAACAACTTGTTCCCATCCTGGAGATGTGGAAAGTCCTAATCCCGAATCACTCACTCACTCATTCACTCATTCATTCATTCATTCATTCACTGAGCAGCTTTCTGTGCTGAGCTTAACAGTAAAGTTCTGGGAATACCAAATTCTATACCACAGGGTATCCTGAAAAGGGTTATAAAGTTGTAAGGTCCAAGCTTAAAGATAGAGATTAGAAACCCCCTAACACGTTTTGCAGTATGTGTGTATGATGTAGAATCATGCCTACCTACCCAAAACTACCAAAACTAAAAGCACACGTCTGCAATTCTCCTATTAGCTTTCTTTCCCAGGGATACAGCAAGAGTTGTGCTTAGGAAAAAACGCAAGTCAACACAATGCTTACTGACCACCTACTCTGTGCCAGGCACAATAAGACTTGGGCTCTGACGTCTGGAGGCATCCAGTGATTTTAAAAGCTAAAATATAAATATATACAACTAAAATTGAGGAATAATACATTAAGTGTTATAGGAGCTGTTGTTAACATCAAAAAAAAAAAAAAATAGCCTCCACCTTTTCAGCCTTTATTAACCAGACACTTTGCTAAGAGCTTCCCAGGCATTAGCCAGTTTATTCTCCATGGCAGCCCTCTGTAAGGCTGGTTAACATACTGGATACCCCTGTCCCCTTAAGGAGCTATCGCTCAACCCTCCTTTCCACCATGGGATTCAATGAAACCCCCACCACCACTTTAGCCCCACGTCCCAGGCCTAGACAATTAGCATATTCTACCCAACTGTCCAGAATTGTTGACTGGGGATGGGTATATAAAACAGCTAAATCTGACAAGTCTCAATTCTGGGAATTTTGTTGGCACTGCTGAGACATAAAAACTTTATGATGATATAAATTTGTACTTGCCATGAGCTACCACATAGAATTAATGAGCCTGAGAATAAAACCAACATAGGGGAAAGAAAGCCCAAAGACTGGGGGGTGTGGGAGAGGAGAACAATGAGCACAGACACCCAAGTCCTCCATGTAAGCCAAGTGTCTGGATCCAACCTATACCTAAAGGCATAGCTTATCAGTAGGATCTTCAGTTACAAAGGAGGTTTTCTTCTCCCTTTAAGCCAGCCTGAACTGGATTTCAGTTACTTGAAATCTAGAGTTCTCACCAATAAGAGGGTTACTATCCCCACTTAACAAACGGAATGGAAAGTCAAGGATTCAGAGAGGACAAGTAATCTGACTACCTTGGGTTTAACTAACCAAGGTTTGGGAGGCCGCATGATAGGAAGCCTTGAGTCAGCCTGCTCAAACGACAGGGGCGTATTTTTTCCCTCCACAAGGGCCAAGGTGGAGACATGCAAGTCACCTCCCTATGCTCCTTTTTCTGTGCAGTGGGTTAATTTCTTGTTTAGCTTTACAGTGAGTGGGCAGTCCTCTGAGGACCCAGGTTTACCCAAGGGTCTATTAAATTCTTCATTCTGGGCACTGTCTTCTTTCTTAGAAGTACACAAAAACGGTACAGTTTAAAAGTAATGACATCTTATATTAGATGAAATAGGGTAAGAAGATACTTGTAACCTTGGGCAAACTGTTTAATCCTTTAGGGAAATTTATTTTGTTTGTAGTTATCTCATCTGGGGAGAGGAGATCCATCCAGGTGTGCCTGGGTCTGAGGAATTTCCTGAGGAACATCTATAGTCATCTCACCAGAAAAAAAGTAAAAAGAGTCATCCTCAAAGTGTTCAAGTTTAGATACTGAGTGTGATTGGTCTGAAACACACTATATTAGGTAAATAAGATATGATTAATTATAAAATATTTTATTACTAACATTACTGTATCTCTCCAAGCAAGATAAAAGAGTTGAGCTCATAATTACATCCTACTCCTCTAGGGGAATAACAGGCCCCATGATCCATTTGGGACACTTCTTGCTTTTGGAAATAATTTCATCAGTCTATAGGAAAGGAGTATCTTCTCAGCAATCCAGTTCAGCAGAAGCAGTACAGGGCAGCACTGGGGGAGGACCGGGAGAGGCAGGGAACTCAGCCCAGGAAGGTCGACTGAGGCAAGAAGCTCTCCCACCCTCGCCAGGCAAGAACTAGGTCTTCTCTGGCAAGGACAAGCTGAAGGTTAAGGACAGAAAACACAAGAATGGTCTCAGGCCTACAGACTCCCAAACTGTCTCTTTACAATGATTCCTTTGAAATAATTATTTCTACGAGTGGTCATTTAGTACAGGGGATTTAATACAGCAGGTTCATTAAAGAGAATCAGGATCACAAACTCATTTAAGTCTCCTTGAACCTGTTTAATCAAAATGATTTTCTGCTACTCTCTATTACAAGCCGAGTTTCTGTGGTGACAGATTAATGACTGATCCACTAAGCCACACCACCTCTCTTGTCACCAACTCTACTGACAGAGCCAGCCACTATTCTATCAATAAGCCCCATTTGCCCTTGAAACTCATGACAGCTGAGATGTTAAGATCAAAGGAGCAGATCAGACACTCACTGCCTCCCCAGTTCTGCTACAGAGACACCAAATCCCCCAGAGTGTACACCAAGAGGAGAAAGAATGCAGGCTGGTCCTTATGGTCTCATTAGAATTACAAACTCAGGTCACTCCAGACTAAGATAAATGCCAGCCAAGGCAACTTTCTGATTCTTCAGGCCTGCTCAAGGTAATTATCCTGGAGTTAAATGTCAAGTCTAGTTTCATGTGTGCATAAGAAAGAAAATGTCATGTTTGGTGTAAGCAACAATATTATTTTAATTACATCAGAAGCTCATTATTAGCAGAAGATAAGCCCTGATGTGACCCCTACAGTATGCCGTATCTACCTGGCTTCTGTTCCAGTTTGCCTCAAAGTAAGATTCTTCACTGATGGCCCTCAGACACGAAGTACGAAAGACTTACAACGTGATACCAAAGAAGCCTCACACCCTAAATCCACTCCACTCTTGACTGACTGCAAAACACAGCAAGAATCTGGAATCAGACTGCCTGGGTCCAGTCCAGGCTCTTCCACAGCCCAGCTCTGTAACTTGGGGCAACAGCCTCAACCTCCCAGTTGAAGTTGATAACGGTCGATAGCAGTACTTCTCCCCTAGGATGGTTATGAATTTTAAATGAGATAATATATGTAAAGGGCCTTAAACAATGTGGTTGGTTAACATCAGGTATTACCTACTTCTGTAATATTTTAATTTTTTAATTACAACCAGAATGTATGACTGTTATAAGAAAAAACTTCTCAAAAAAAAAAAAAAAGTAAGATAGAAATGCATGAAAACCTTAAAGTATTTCCTCCAGTAGACAAGAGGTTACTGAGCAAAGAAATCACATTATTTATCTTGTGCATGCTTACAGCCCACGCTGCCTAGCACATACTAGACAGTCAGATAGGTGTGGGAATGAATGTGCAAATAAATGTAAAAACGAACAGAGGAAAATTTCCTTAGAGGAATGACTATGAAAAGCAAAATCACACAGAAGAAAAACCTAGAGAATGACTGTAGCCTCTTGACCCCTCTATCTCAAACCACAGAGAAGTTAAATGTACGACCGTAGAAAACTGGAAATTATTGTACAACTTAACACAAACACCTGCCTTCTTCATCTTCTCCTGTGCAATACTGTATTTGTGCAAAAATCCCAGTCTCCATCTGACCAAAACATCCCAACAGCTCATCTTTATAAAAGAATGATGACCAAACAGACCACCAATTACATTTAGGAGCAAACATCTCCTAAGATCTCAACATTGTTCTGTTTCTCCTGGATCCCTCATTCCAGGCAACAAGCCATGGAGTAGTTCTGAAAGTTTTGTTTCTGTAAAGGAGACAGTGATTAAGTGTGTACCTAGAGCAACAGGACCACCTCAAAGTGCTAAGTAGTGGCTCTCAGGTCATCGTTGGCAATGCCACAGGACATTCAATGCAGGAGAGCAGGGAGCACACAGCCTGCCCATCACTTCCATTTCCAAGTAAGCCCAATAACCATCACCAAAGCATATGATCAACATTCTAAAAAGAGACTTTAGGACCTCATTTTCAGTTTCACAAGACCAAAAATCACTTCTAAATCTTTCTTCCCCAGGTGCCTGGGTGGTTCATTTGGTTGAGCAGCCAACTGTTGGTTTCAACTCAGGTAATAATCTTGAGGTGGTGAGATCAAGCCTTACATCGGGCTCGGTGCTCAGTGGGAGTCTGCTTGGGATTCTCTCTCTCCCTCTGCCTCTCCTCTCTCTCTTTCCTTCTCTCTTTCTCTCTCAGAAAAATAAATAAACCTTTAAAAAAGAAAAATTTAAAAAATTTAAAAACAAATCTCTGTCCCCTGAGGCAACAAGCTTTTTTTCACAATGATTTTCAAATATTGACAAGCACCATAACAGTAATCTCAGGACACAGTCTCTATAAGTTATCAGAGGCCTCAACAAAACAACTAAAACACTAGCAGAGAAGCAAGCTTTGTCGGCCTTAAGCAAGACCTGGCTTAGTGCAAACAATCAGGCTGGCTGGGCAACTGCCCCATTAGCTGGGTCTTCATCTACTGTCTACTGAACATCCAGTCTGTAGAGCAACCAACCTTTGTGGCCTGGTCCCAGAGAACAGAGGCTTTGTGGTTACTCCAAGTAAATGACCCAATGAAGATGCTTTAAGGTGGAGTCAAGGAGTGTCTAGTTTGAGTTTCACAACTTTGAAGAGGTTACTAGCCACAGCTGGTATCACAAGATCCCATGAAGCATATAAAATGGTTGATGATAAAACCTGTCTGGGACTTTCTCAACATTTTGAGATGTTTTTAAATGGTATGCTGGATAAAATGATCATTTTAAAAGAATATATGCTCATAAAAATCTTAACACCTAATATTCTCCAGAAATAACAAAAAATTCTCCAGAAACAAAAAAGATTTCAAGAATGCTTTGAACACAGAAGCATTTCTCTTATTAAGTTTCAGACATTTCTACAATAGTTAAGGCAGTCTTTCCTAAACATCGTAAGAATTACCTAGAATGTTCGTTTAAAACAGAGTTTTCCAGCAGTCGTTCCGGAAGTATGGAATCAGGCTTTCCAGGGGAGAAGTCTGCATGCTAGAATTTAACAAACACCCCAGGTGAGCTTCATGATACATCAGGTTCGGGACAACACTGACCCATGGATTAAAAAAATGTCACCATTTGCAAGCAAGATGAGAAATAGAGATGCTCAACTTTTAAAAATTTAAAGCTTAATGGGAAATAGGAATAACGTCGTGCTTATGATACACCAAGAGTAGAAACCTTTGAGCAGACACAAAAGCACAGTAAACCTTTCCACACCCTGAAGGCCAGCAAGCACAGGTGTTTTCAATCTGACCCAGGTGCCAATCTAACCAAGGCATTGACAAAGGTGTTCCTTCTCCTTTACATCCGGCCCAATTCTTCCGCCTCTAGCTGAAGTAAGCAACTGCCTTGTCCCTCCACTCTATCCAAAATGGAATGATAAAATACATTTTATTTTTTTTTAAGATTTTATTTATTTATTTGACAGACAGACATCGCAAGTAGGCAGAGAGACAGGCAGAGAGAGAGGAGGAAGCAGGCTCGCTGCTGAGCAGAGAGTCCGATGCGGGGCTCGATCCCAGGACCCTGGGATCATGACCTGAGCCAAAGGCAGAGGCTTAACCCACTGAGCCACCCAGGCACCCCGATAAAATACATTTTAAAATGCAAAATTATTTCTACCCTATTGAGTCCGCGAATGAAGCCTTCTTTGGGGGGCACCTTTTGGGCAGTTCAGCATCTTTTTCAGCCTAAGGCAAATAAAGTCATCACAGGACTCTTCCGAACGGAACAGAAAGGGGATGCCAGATGGTTAACAGAGCAGGTCAGGAACAGTGGGAGGTGTGCCAGGCATCTCATGGTTGGGAGAAGCAAAGAAGAAGTCTGCTGCCTAAGCCAAGCTCAAAATTACTGTGAAAGTTCATTGAAAGTGTTTGAAAGCACGTTTCAAAGAGAAGCAGCCCACAGTCAACTAAAGAGAGGAGGAAGAGGAACAGAGAGAGGAGGGAGAAGCCCTCACTGGAGACTGTGGGCACACCTGCTCCTCAGGGATGGGACCCGGAGAGATGCTCTTTACAAGTACAAGCAAATATCTGGATTCACTGAATTTCCTCAGACTTTTCTCCTGCAAAGGTGTGAGGCTACCAGAAACAGGGCTAGAAAAATCCAGGAAAGGGAGGGAGATCCCCGCACATCTCTCACCTAAAAGAACCCGGTGACAAGAACAGGGACTCTTGGGGCAGATCTGTCTCAAGGGCAGGAAACACTCATGTTAAGTGTCATACAAGTTCTCTCCCAGTCCCCTCCAAGCGCATGGCCCCAGCTACCTGGGAGAGCCTCTAGAAGAGTTGTCAGCAGCCCCCATAGCACCTGGGGCAGGGGGAAGGGAGTTGCCATCTGCTGGAAACACTGTGCCAGGTGTTTCTTGTCCTGCATCCTCTGGGACATACCTGTGGAACAGCAGCCCGCCTTGGGGACAAAAACAGGCAGCAGATGTGCCTGCCGGGGCTCCCCCAGAGGGCAGGAGACCAAACCCATGAGCAGTCAATCTACTCCCTTTCCCCTAAGACACCAAGGGTCAAAACCAACACACCTCCCCCACACTAGTACTGTCAACATTGAATGAGGCCCATTGCCACGACCCTCCAAAGCTCCTAGAACACCTGTCTCTAACACATCAGCTGAGCTCAGCCCCAAGCCTAACATCTGTAGCATGGAATCTTCTGGCACAGCCTAGAGACTGTCTAAATCACTGCTGCCCCAGGAAGGTTCTCTAGGGCCCTCGGTAAAGTCAACCATGAACATGAGGGGGACTGAGAGCCTGAGGAAGCCTCTCCGTTCAAATTCTGTTAGTCTCCTCCCCGAGTGATATGATAACACACACCTGGACCACAGGTCGCAGGCAAAGAGCATCAAGCCTTCGAAGTTGTCTTTAAAGTTCGTCTCCCGCGAGAGGCAGCCTCCGAACCCCGACCAACGAGCTGCGGTGAGCAGGTCTGCACCAATGCCCGCTCCACCCCGCCCCAGAGGCCCCCAGTCTCTGAGAGGCTCCCCAGCCCCCGCAGGGCCCGGCAGCAGCAGCAGCGGTACTCACGTCTCGAAAGCGGTTCCAGTACTTGTCCCGGTCGTACTGGGAGACGGTGCTCAGCCACTGGTCATTGTCTAGGAAATTGCCGTTGTTGGGGCCCGCGCCGCCCGCCAGCGCGTCCAGGTGCCGGCTCTCCACCTGGAGGAAGCACCACGCCGCGGCCGCCGCCGCCAGCACCGCGATCGCTGGCATCTGCGGGCAGGGGGCACGCCGGGGCGTGAGGCGGGAGGGTAGGGCCAGGCGAGCCCCTCGCGCTGCACCCGGCTCTCGGCGCCTCGGCGACCCGCCCGGGCTGTAGGGACTGGGCATCTCACCGCGGGGAAACGGTCATCCCCCGCACACCCGGGGAGCCTGTCGCGGATCTGGAGACCCGGGGACCCCTCTCACGAATGGGGGGCTTAGTTTCAAATGAAGAGGCTGCGTCACAAATTAGGGGCTGCTACCAAACTACAGAGGACCCCTGTCGCCTATTCTCCGGATGCCCCACAGACCGCTACTCTCAGATCAGGGTTTTCAGCACCCCTCCCTAAAAACCGGGAGCCCGGGATCCGCAAGCCGCACTCCCACAGACGGTGCCCAGAGCTCTGGGGTAGGGAGCGGGGAGAACCGGGCTCGGAGCAGCAGCCCAGGCTCCGGCTGAACCGGGCGCGGGTTGCGGGGAGGATGTACCCGCGGCGGGGGTGGGGGTCCCCCTCGCCCGCCCTGCCGCCTCGGCACGAGGGGCTCGCGGAGATACCCCCAGGCCCTGACCCTGCCAACATCCCGGTGGCCGCGGGGAGGTCCCAACTACGCCAAGTTGGGGCGCGGGGCTCCGCGGGGCACGTACCGTGGGGGCCGGCCCGGGTGCCCGCGTCCGAGTTGCTCGAGCTCGCGTGGTGCGGTCGCGGAGGAGGCTGATCTTCCGGCTCGCTCTCCTACGCTCCTGCCACCCGCCGCCGCGCGTCCGGCCGCTTTGTGAGCCCGCAGCGCTCTGGCTCCGCTCGCTCTCCAGCTCTCACGGGCGCGGCGACCGCGGGCGGAGGAGCCAGAGCGCACGAGCCGAGGCCTCTGGCGACCCCTGGCGGCCGCGCGCTGCCATGCCGCCCGCCCGACAGCCGCGCCGCCCCTGGGCCGGGAGCCTGGGACGTGGTTATCCACAGCTCAAGGCCGGGCTGAAACCAGTTTTCAGGCTCAAGCAGCTGACGGCGGGCGGAGACGAGTGAGGATACAAGGCCGAGAAGCCAGCCAGCGTTTAGACATTCTCAGAAGGAAGGTCGTCCGGGCCACCCAGGTCAGACTCACCTAGGTCGGGGGAGGAGAGGCCTTCTTAAAAATGCAGATTCCTGCCTCAAGCTCCAGACCTGCTGAATCAGCATTCCTTAGGAGGGCGCCCCATCCCCTCCCCCCTCCTCCCAGGTGAGTGAATTTCTGCCGTGGCCATTCCTGGTCGTGTGCCCACCTGCGTCTCTGCACTTCCGTGCCCCATGACTCTGCCCACGTCTGTCAGTGCCTTAAAACAGTCCGTCTGACCTCCATTACTATAATGTCTACACCCTTCTTTCCCCACGGTGGACCTGTGTGTATCTTTTCGTGTTCTTCTGCAGAGAAACCCATGTCTGCTTCTGTTCCCATCCCTTGAGAACTGGCCCCGGCACCAGCCTGTTGGATTTTCCTCGAGGGCAGGAAGGAGAAAGAGGAAAACTAAATCAGGCTTGGAGGGGAGGAAAGAGTGGGGCGCTGAACCTGACCTCCCCCTCCCCCACCATCTGGTTTCCAGGGCCTGGTCAAATAGGGCTGGAAAGGAATTAATGCAGTGCCCTGTGTGCATACAGGTGACACTCACCTGCTACCTTTCTCTTGTACAACCACACCCCATTCCTCAGACATCTGAGTGATACCTTCTCCCCTCTTCTGTCAACACAAACACACTTAAAACCATTTGTGGTACTTTCCTGATGAAAACCAAACTCAGAGTGAAGCCCCCAGACCCTGCACATCTGTCCCTGCTCTGGCTGCCTCTCATGCCACACTTTCCTCCTTTCCTGACTTCTTGGATAGGTTGGTCTTGGTACAGACCTAGTAGGAATAGGCTCCCCGCCCCCCCCCCCCAGCACGGGGTGCTCACTCCTGCCTCGGCCACTGTCCACACTCAGGCCAACATTGGCTTCATTAATTCACCTCTGTAGCCTATACATCCTGACATCTTCTGAGTAATGGTTGCTAAGACTCTTAGCCAAGACTTGCTAAGTGAGGCCCTCCTTGAGAACACATTTGTCCAGCTGTCAGCTCACTGCCCTTGAAATCCCTTTTCCACGTCTGTGCTCCCCACCTGGCTATAGCAAGGGGAGGACAGAGGCCATGTTTGGCTCATTCTTCTCTGCCCCCACTCCCCAGAGCCATGCTCCTGACACACAGCAAGGACTCAGAAAATAAGTGATGAAGGAGTGAATGAACGAATGAATGAATGGCACCCAGCTGTGGTCAGGGACCACACTTGGCCAACATTCCCCAACCTGCGTGGTGTGGTCAATTACAGGTCATGCCGCAGCAAATTTGGTTCCATGTCCTTTCAAGTGTGGAAATTGGATTGTGATGCTTCCTAAAAAGTAGCAGATGCTTATCCCAACATTGCTCTGACTGATTTACATTCCTAGAAGCATTCATGAGAGGGAGAAAAAGGAGTGGAGGCACAGCTATGTATTGGGGGCCCCATGTCTTCCACGGTTCCTTTTATTATGGAGGGATGTTCGGTATTTCAGGATCCTGTCCTGGCTGCATCAGAGTCAGAGAGAGGTTTAATGATGGAGAGAGCGTTTCTTAGTTCTCATAGAAACCCAACCAAGCAGCCACTTCGCCATTTCTCTGCCCAATTTGACAGCAAAACTTCTCCAAAGAGTTGTCCCCAAATGTCATTCTGCCTCCTCAGCTCCAGTTCTTACTTTTTTTCCGCCCACTCTCATGTGCTTTTCATCCTCACTGACTAACTGAAGTGACTTGTCACCATCGGCAACCTCCTCCAAGTCATCACACTGAGTGGGAGACCTCAGTCCTCCCCTTCTTGGCCTCCGAGAGGTTCCTAGAGGCTCCTGTGGCATCAGCCCAGCTGGCTCTCCCACTCCCTGCTGGGCATGCCCACCGGTCATTTTCAGGGCTCAGGCCTGGGCCCTCTACTCTGTCTACCCTGTGTCCCTGGGCATTCCCAGTCCTGTCCTGAGATGCGGCCGTTGCATTTCCAGCCCCAAAGTGTCTGGTGACTTCCAGCTGTACATCCAATTTCGTACTTGACATCTCCTCCAATGCCCTATGAGTATGTCAGACTGGACTGCGTGAAACCAGGAGTCTAGATTTCCCTCTGTGAACCTATGCTCTGAGAGCTCCCTATTACAGTAAATATAATCCCATACACATGACTGTGAAGGCCAGAAACCTGGGAGAAATCTTCTGTCCCTTATTTGTCCTCGCTACTCACCTCCTATCCAGTGAGCTGACCCGTTCCACTGCCCACCACCCCTCCAGTCCATCCACTTCGCTCCACCCATATGGCACCCCAGGGGTCCGCAACCACTGCTGCTCACCTGGAGGACCACACTGGCTTCTCCCTTAGTCTCCCCGATTCTTTCATTTCCCCTCCAATCCGTTATCCATTCAGGATAATCGCTTCCTAACAGAAATCATTCCCTTGGAAGAACTATTCAATGGCTCACCGTGACATGAAAACAAAACCCCAAACTCTTTCCCATGACTGAGTAAGTCCTGTACTATCTGGCCCTTCTCCCCCCAAGTCCCTGGATTCTCGCAGTACTCCTTGCCATGGTCTTTGCACACAATGCAAGCATGCTCCCACCCCAGGTACTCAGCACTGGCCGGGCGCTTGGCCTGGGATGCACTCTTCCTGCACTTCCCAGCTCAACTTGGTGTCACACCCCCTCAGGGAGGGCTTCCCTGACCACCGCATCTAAAAACAGGCCCTCCCCAGCCCAGCGCATCACCACTCTCTAGGCCTTGCACCTGGTTGTCCCGTAAAAGTATTTGGTTCCTTTGTCTCTTTTCCAGTCCAAAGGTTAATTCCAGGAGGACATACATAGTGTCTTTTTTACTCCTGTATCCCCCAGGCTTATCTCAGAGCCTGGCAGTCAACGTACACTCAATAAATACTTACCCATGAATGAATGAATGAATGAAGCACATTCCATCGCCCTTCATGCATTCCAAAGTTTGGAAACTGTCTAGAGGCATTTCCTTTGGTAGCCCTTAAATCCCTCGTTCTGCCTATCCAAGCTCTGCCTTTCTGGCAGGGCCTGTCCCCCATTTAATCAGAGGGCATCTGCTCTTGTCCAGTCTCCAAGTGCACGACTGGAACCTTCCCGGGAACCACCCACTGGGGTGGGCAGGGCAGCCAGAGCACCACGGGCAGGTGTGGGGGCGCTGAATCTGGCCGGAGCCGAGAAAGGACGTAACCTTGGAACAGGGGCAAGGAGGCTGGAAGCTGGAGACCTGCCATGAACACAGCCAGCTCTTGAGGGCAGAAATGTCAGATTTATTTGGCTGCGGGAAGTACCCGGGACCAAAATCAATACTGAGCCTTGGGGCTGTATTTCTGTTTTTCATTGGCTGACGCACGACTATAATAACTCCTTGTTTTAACATAGTTCTTCTTTCCAAAGTGCTCCACGTGTTTTATTTTCAGTTTAATGGAGCCTCAGACACATGCTCCTGGAGAGTCTGAAGCAGACATAACCATCACCGTTCTATGCTGAGGAGAGGGGAGCAGAGAAAGGTTAGATGAATTGCTGAAGGTCGCAGAAGGAGGAAGGCGGGTCTCAGAGTGGGAAGTTGTGAGTGTAGCCCCCACTCCAGGGTGCTCGGCTGGCTGCAATGAGAACCACCCATTGGGCTCCATGGGATAAAAGAGGCACCTGCGATACTCACCTTGTCATCAACCCAGATTAATGTTTAGCTGCAGCCTCCTATCTCCCTCCTACATGGCATCTCCATTGGGTCATTTTGCCACCACTTTGAATTCGGCGTGTCCAAATTGGAATGCCTGAGCCTTGCCTCCTCGTTAAACCCGCTCCCCACCCATGTGCCCACCTCAGGAAAACCAGCACCACCCCAAATGCCAGTGTCACTCCGACTCCCTCCTGAGCCCCCACTTTCAGCAAATCACCAATATGCCAAGTCCCCCTCGGCGGTATTTCTCTGCCCACTGCTACACCTCTAGAATCCACTCCCCCGCCACCTTTCATCTGCACCGCATGGAGCCCCCGACAAGGGTCTTCGTCTCTCCGCTAGACATGTGTGATTCGCTCTCTCCACGGGCACCAGAACAGCCCTCTCTCAGTGGAAACGTGACCACATCTCTCTCCTTTACTGACCTGCCCATGCTGTCAGGATGAGGATCAAGCCCCAAACCGAGACTCCCTCTGCACCCTGCTAAGCCTGGACCCTGCCAGCCCCCTTGGTCCCACATAGCCCATTTCTCTTTTCCCTCTGATTTCCTGTCCCCCTAACCCCCTCCACTTCAGGGCCTACAGCCTAGATGCTCGCCTTACTCCCTGCCCTTCTCCTAGCCAGCCCCTGCTCACCCTTCTGATTAATTACGGCTTCACATAAAGTCCTCAGAAAAGGCTCTCCTGACCCTAGCCTCCTCACTGCACTCTTCACAGCTGCAAAATGTCCATCCACCACCAGACCTTCGGGGTACAAGGGTCTGGCATATCTGTCTTGTTTGCTGTTGACCCCACAGTGCTTTAAAAAAGCATCTGGTACCCAGGAGGTACACAGTAAATACTGGGTCAATCAGTGAATGCTTATGGCTCAATGGATTTATTTCCTTCCCTTCTCAAAAGCAAAGCAGCTCCCAGGTTTCTGTCGGTGTCTTCACTCCCAAACCCTCCATGGATGGAAGCTGGGATCAATGAGGGATGACATGACCACTCCATTCCCAGGCTGGCTGCTGCTTTGAGGGTGAACAGATCCTGGCCCCAAGAAGAGGAAAAATGAAATAGGCACGTTTCTTGGCACCACTGAAAAGAGTTCACCCAGCAGGACCTATAACTTTTACGAAGATGTCCATTTCTCCTATTGATTATATGTATCCAGCCGAGCCAGGCTCACTCCATCTCCCTGCAGCCCCCATGGCCATTCCCACCCCACACGCATACTGTCTTGCTCTCTTTCCCATCATGCAGAGCCATTGTGCATGGGCAACCCAGCTTGGGAGAAATTGATTTTAAGCAAATGAATACCTCACAAAGAAATGAAAATAACCCTCAGAAATGACTAATGGCCAAGCAACTACCTAGAGACAAAGCAGAAGGAGCCAAAGTCCTACCCACAGAGAAAAAAAAATACTAGAAACATTTGCTGATGTACAGCGGACATATCACAGATCCTACAATCCCATGTGTTATATAATGTTCACAACAACCTCCTATAAAGTACGCCCCATTTCCCAGATGGAGACACTGAGTCCCACAGTTGTGTCACCACTCATCCAGGATCCCTCAGTGAGTAAACAGAAGAGCCAGGATTTGAACCAGGCACTACCTGATATCAAAGGTTCCTTCTGACCCACCAGAGCACTCAGCCTCACCACTGCCATCTCCCTCTCTGCCCTCTGCATTTCCCTCATCTCCTACATGAAAGCTCACACTAGTAAAAAGTCACCTTTTCATGTAAATGGGCTGTTCCTAATTCACTTATACACAATATCTGTTGTTCTCATGAAGTTTAGCGCCTGTTCCCTGAAGGGTATAGTCAGCAAGATGTTAAAATAGGAAATCATGCTCATTATTTATGACTTGACTGTCTGCACTTCAGGAAGCACTGACAATGGGGGCTCCTTGAACATGGTGCCAAAGGGCTCAACGTGACTCGGGATCCACGGTGAGGATGTAAGCTCACCAGCATGGAGTGTAAACTAGCATTTGGGCACCAGGGTCCCATGTGTGGTCCTCATCCACATCTCTACATCAGAAAGTGATGGCTGCTTGCTTACAAGGTGCCTGGTGAAACGGGGTGAGGTGCTGTCTTGACCCAGCTCTGTGGTCCTGCAGGGAGAATCGAATCAGGTGTCCAATGATTGCAGATCAAAGACTTCCAAGGAAGGACGCATCTGTGAAAAGTCACTGGGGATGGAGAGGCCACCTCAGAATCTTCATTTCATCATTCAACAATCAGCTATGGAGCAGAACCTTAGCGCCAGGCTAGAGGACCCTCAGGACATAACAGTTGAATGGGACAGTTACAGGCCTTGCCCTCATGGAGCTTATTCTCACAGGGAAGACCTCAATGCTGGTTTGCAGCACTGGAGGCATGCTTACTTGGGCCAGCTGGAGAGAATTCATCTCTGTTTGATTCCTCTATGCTCTTACAGGTCCCCAAAAATCTGACACCCATCTGCCTAGAATATTTTCCCAACTCTTCAGTAGCTAAAACAATCCTTGGAGGTTGTAAGACCCCATCAGCTGTCAGATGCATCCCATTTCAGAGAAGTTAGAACAGCATCCATCAATAAAACAATGCAGTGCCCACATCAGAGGGTTATCAAGAGGACCTGGAGAGGTTAAATAACTTGCTCAGGATTATAAGGGATCTGATCCCAGGCACTGTGGCTAAGTCCCTCTCTACACTTAGAGAAGGGACAGCCTCACTCATTTCCCCTTACACTATGCTCTGAGATGGGAAATAGGAAGATACCTCACCTCTGGACTGAATAACAAGCCCTTAGAGACTTGAAGATAATTATCTTTTCTCCTCCCAGAAAAGCCATCTAAGCTCCTTTTTTTTCTCATTAACTTTGTGTTCATTTAAAGATGAGAAAAGCACCCACATGTTGGCCTCAGCCTTAATACACAATACAAAGATTCACAGTGGGCTGGCAGGGACCCTCCTCCCTCTCAGGGTCTGCATCAGAATTCTGCCTTTAGAAGTGCTTTTGCTTGGGGATCCTGCAGGTTCACCCCTTGCAGAGGTGGAAGCCAGGGCGTACGAAGTCAACAGAGAGCTTGGTGGTCCACCAGAGAACAAGGGCTGGGGAAAGGGGCCCCAGCTCAGCAAGGATCTCAAGACTGAGCACAAAAATACAGTTCTTCATGGAGGGAGCTCTCCAAGAATCTTTCAAGCTGAAATGGAGATGAGAGAGCAAACGTAGAGCTGGAGAAGCCACGCAGAGCCAAGTGGGCCTTAAAAACACAAAGAAATGAACCAGACTAGTCTGCTGAGTCCCCAGAGGAGTCTGAGCATTAACTGTCTTAATGGAACATGAACTAACTGGAAAAGATTTCTAAGACTATTCAGCAACTGGCTTGAACTAAAACCAAACTTCCCATAAATATTTCCTACCCAAACTCCCCAAATGGAATACAGATGGGTCAGCAAAGACCAACCCTCTAAACTGAACGGGCTCAAGCCCCCAGGAATGAAAAATGCTATGAAGGCATCATCTCAAGGCGAGACAGTGCCAGAAGGCCTTAGTGCATCAGTGAGAAGACACAGACCTCCATCCCTGTGGTAACTACACACAGCCTGGAGGCTCTGATGAACCCTGGTTCAAACATCAGCTCAGCCTCCTACGAGCTCTGGACTCAAAGACTAACTGGTTAATCCCTTTGGCCCCATTTGTTTGCCTGTAAAATGAAGAAAATAATGGTTTACCTTTTTTATAGGGCTGTGAGGAGGGTTAAGAGGGATGTAAAACTTGCCTAATGTCTACGCATGGGAAACACTATAAATATGATATGTCAGTGTCAGTGCTGTTCCTATAAGATGCTTTACAGCTTATCGTGTGATTTCTTATTAAAATCTCACATATGCGGCTCACATAAGCAGGTGCATTCACCCCTTTAGAAACTGAGAAACACAGACTCAGAGTAAAAATTTTAATCACTTACACACTCCTCTCCAGTAGATTTTTCTTTAAAGTCAAAGTGTTGGGAAGAATTTGCCTGACTACACGTAGATTTGCCTATAATTTACAGTTGCCTACAACTATGAAAGACATCCTCAGGCAATTTGCAAGTTAAATTTGTATCATTTCACTCAAGGCATGAAGCGAAAATGGAGTTATCAAGCCAAGGAGAACTGTAGGGGAGACAGCAGGGGTCCTGAGAAGCTCTCCCAAGATTTTCAGTGGGAGAAGACCTAATTTAGAAAGTTAGCGAGTGCCCAACAAAGAAATATTACACAGGTCATTAAAAGGATGGCTATAAAACCTATGAAGCAATATGGAGACACATAGTGTAATAAAAGCAAAAATCAAGTTGTAGAATTGGATGTCCAGAAGGATTTCAGCAGGAAAGAAGGTAGAAAAAACAAGTAAACACCCCAGGCTAGCAGTGGCTATGTTAAGGCAGAACTGTGGGCAGTGTTCTTTCCCTTCTTCCAAAGATATCTCAGTGTGGAAGTATAGCATAAATAGTATATCCTGTAAGAGGAACATAAACCCTAGACATAGAGAGACCTGAGTTTGGATCTCAGCTCTGTCCCTTAACGCCTCTGTGATTGCTACAAGTTTTTCACTCCCTCTCTGCTTCCATTTCCTTATTTGTGATATGTAGTTAATGATAGCACATACCTATCAGGATCTGGGGACGATAATATAGGCAAACAGTGCTTTGAATCACACCTGCTCAATTAACTTTAAATGAGTATTCATAAGCAAAAGGAGAACCTCACTCCTCACCCCTCTCTCCTCTTCAACATCGGGGTTTGGCCAAGAGTTTTGCTATGGTGTTGACTCCTGTCAGTCCTCATGTTCTAATGAAGGTAGTGGAGAGAGAATTAAATTGGTTGTGTGGTCCAATTTTTTTTAAATTTTTTTAAATTTATTTATTTTGACAGAGAGAGATCACAAGTAGGCAGAGAGGCAGGCACAGAGAGAGAGAGAGAGAGGAGGAAGCAGGCTCCCCGCTGAGCAGAGAGCCTGACGTGGGGTCCGATCCCAGGACCCTGAGACCATGACCTGAGCTGAAGGCAGAGGCTTTAACCCACTGAGCCACCCAGGCACCCCATGTGGTCCAATTTTTTAAAAAGATATCATTTATTTGTTTATTTATTTATTTATTTATTTATTAGAGAGAGAGAGAGAGCCTGAGGAGGGGGAGGAACAGAAGGGGAGGGAAAAGTAGGGGAAAGAACCTCAAGCACTCTTGGTGCTGAGCGTGGAGCCCAACATGGGGCTCTATCTCATGACCCATGACCTGAGCCAAAACCAAGAGTTGGATGCTTAACTGTTTACATCACCCAAGTGCTCCATGAGGCCCAATTAATGCCTATTTTCCTGCATGTCCCCAGGACTCCATTTCTGCTCTCCTAAAGTGAGGGAAGAGGACTATAGCGCCTCTACTCCAGCATTCAACTCTGAGGAGGTGTGAGGTACCATTGACATTAACAATAGAAGTTTCCATATACTTTGAATCCATTAAAAAGAGACTTCAAACAAATCAGAGAAGCAAAAAATAAATCAATGAGAAAATGGGCAAAGGCTTTGAACCAACAATTTACCAAAGATATAGAAATGGCCAAATTGTCTGAGTCAACTGCATAGTAACCAAAATAATGCACATTAAAAAAAGAACAACCTATCAAATTTGCGAAGATGTCTTTATTCATTATTTTCTGGTTGACAGATATGGGGAAAAGTCTCGTTTCTACACTGTCTGTGGGCTCATAAACTGTGAGGCACACCCTCCAGGGCACAATGCTCCTGGAGGCCAAGTTCCTGACACTTATTTTAAGAGTCATAAAGTGCTTGTGACTTTGACCCTTCAACTTGACCCATAGGAATTTAACCTAGTAAGATAACTATGAGAATGTACAAAGATTTGTCGACAACTCATACATGGAATTCAAGAAACAAAACAGACGAACATAGAGGAAGGGAAGAAAAGATAAAATAAGATGAAAACAGAAAGGGAGGTAAACCATAAGAGACTCTTAACTACAGTAAACAAACTGAGGGTCACTGGAAGGGAGGTGGAGGGGAATGGGGGTAACTGGGTGATGGGCATTAAGGAGGACATGTGATGGAGTGAGCATTGAGTATCATATGCAACTGATGAATCACTAAATTCTACCCCTGAAGCTAATAACACACTATATGTTAAATAAATTGAATTTAAATAAAAATTTTTAAAAAGAATAATATGTAGCCATTAAATTAGGTTATTTGAACATGAACATTTGAACTGCCAGGAACATATGACATTAACCAAATAAAAATAATCTGTCAGTGTTATCTGAGGTCAGTTCCACAGAAGCAGTCTGAGGCAAGGATTCCTGAGAAAGTGATTATTGAGAGAGTGCTGTGGAGATAAGGGGAGCAAATCTGGAGAAGAATTTTAGCCTGGATCCACGGGAGCTTTGCAACAGGGTTGCACCCCCGTGTTGGTGTCCCATGAGGGACTGGTCTTTCATTTCCCCATGGCACTGACTGCTGACTAGCAGAGGTGTGAGGTATGAGGGTATATAACCAATCAAGACATCCCTGCCAAGGGTAAGTCTCCTGAAATGCAGATGAATGAAACTGGAACACTTTCATACACCATACACAAAAATAAATTTGGAATGGATGAAGGACCTAGATGTAAGAGAGGGAGCCACCAAAATCCATGAGGAGAAAGCAGGCAGCAACCTCTTTGACCTTGGCCACAGCAACATCTTACGAGACACGTCTGCAGAGGCAAAGGAAACAAAAGCAAAAATGAACTACTGGGACCTCAACAAGATAAAAATCTTCTGCACAAGAAAGAAAACAATCAACAAAACTAAAAGGCAACCAATGGAATGAGAGAAGATATTCGCAAATGACATAGCAGATAAAAGGTTAGTATCCAAAATCTATAAAGAACTAATCAAACTCAATACCCAAAAAAATAAATAATCCAGTTAAGTAATGGGCAGAAGGCACGAATACACAATTTTCCAAAGAAGATATCCAGATAACTAACAGACACATAAGAAGATGCTCACCATCACTCATATCAGGGAAACACAAATCAAAACCATGAGATACCACCTCACACTGAGCAGAATGGCTAAAATCAACAAGTCAGGAAACAACAGATGTTGGCGAGGATGCAGAGAAAGGGGAACAGTCTCACACTGTTGGTGGGAATGCAAGCTGGTGCAGCCACTCTGGAAAACAGTATGGAGGTTCCTCAAAAAGTTAAAAATAGAACTACCCTATGACCCAGCAACTACACTACTAGATATTTATCCAAAGGATATATAATGCTGATTAGAAGGGGTGCATGCACCCCAATGTTTATAGCAGCACTATCAACAATAATCAAATTATGGAAAATGTCCATTGACTGATGAATGGATAAAGACAACGATGTTGTATATATACAATACATACATTATATATTATATATATATATATATATATATATATATATATACACACATTTATTTATTTATTTATTTGGTATTTATTTATTTATATATGTATGCATATATATGTTATCCATTGACTGATGAATGGATAGACGATGATGTATATATACAATACATACATTATATATATATATATTTATTTATTTATTTATTTGGTATTTATTTATATATGTATATATGTGTGTATATATATTTTTATTTATTTATTTATATACTATATATATATATGGCTCAATTGGCTAAGTATCCAACACTTGATTTCAGCTCAGGTTATGATCTCAGAGTCATGAGATCAATCCCCCCATCAGGCTCCACACTGGGAGTGGAGCCTGCTTAAGATTCTCCCTCCCCATCTCCTTCTGACCCTCTCCCTGCAGGGCTCTCTCTCTCTCTTAAAAAAAAAAAAAAAAAAAGATAAAAACAGAGAGGAAGTCAAACCATAAGAGACTCCTAAATATAGAGAACAAACTGAGGGTTGCTGGAGGGGAGGTGGGTGGGGGGATGGGCAAAACAGAAGATGGGCATTGAGGAGGGCACTTGTTGGGATGAGCAGTGGGTATTATATGTTAGTGATGAATCACTAATTTCTACTCCTGAGACCAATACTACACTGTGTGTTAACTAACTTGAATTTATTTTTTTCGAATGACAGGAAAAAAAGGGTAAGTCTCCTGAGAGGAAACACCACTGACATCCACTTGCTCTTCATGTTAAATTTGCCCCATTAACCCAACTTCTCCAGGATTCTTATAGGTTAGAGTCTGGGAAATCACACAAGAGAAGGGTTACTTAGTTTTTGCTGCACTTGGTCTTGAAGTTATGACTGATGATTGTCCTTCCCCTCCCTTTGGCTAGTCCTTCTGCTAACCTAGGTGACTCGCCTGGTGGGGCAACCCAGACCCTCATCCATGAACAGTCTGAGCCCCAGATCACTGTACCTTTACCAGGCTGTAACTGCTAGCCTTGCCCATTTAAAGCTATGATTTAAATGTGCCATGGAAGTGCCAAGGGACCGTAGGGGATCACGTGATGCAAAATGGGTATCTCCTTACCACCACCATGTACCAAAGTCCCACCTCCTCATGATGGTGAAGATCAATTGTTTCATTTTGTGCTTGGTCTTCTGGTGTGAGATGGGGAGCCCAAAGTGACAGGGAGCATCCATACTTTAGTGGAACATCTACCATGTACTGAAGTGGAAGCATCCCCATCTGGAACATAGGATCTCGACTTAAAGATAGGACGTGTGCAAATTCTCCAGATGGGTCAATGAGAGTGATGATAAACAAGGATGCTCCTTCTTACCATCCTTGATTCTCAGACCTGTGTGTCCTCTCTGCTAGGGACATGACACCGTAGAATGGCATTTGGTTGAAGATGTATACTCAATCTAAAGACTGTTACCCCATCCTTGCCCATGTCACCTCTAAATTAATACTTCAGCTACACCCTTAAGAGGTTGTTCCAATCCTTAATCAGGCCAGCAGCTTCGGGATGGTGCTGTATCTGAAACGATCAGAGGATCCCATGGTTATGTACTCATTGCCATACCTCCTTTGCTATAAAATAGTTTCCTGATCCAAGGCGATGCTATGTGTTATTCCCTGTAAGTATATCAAACACTGATTTGATCCTTACATCTGCTGGTGGTGCTGGCTGAGCCAAGGCATGCTGGAAGGGCAAATCTGAAGGCAGATTATCTGTCAGTCCCAGTCAGAATGAAACGTTGCCCATTCCAAGTCGGAAGAGATCTGAAATACAAGGTTCAGCAATCATTTCTGCCTCTGGTAGGTCAACATTCAGCCCTCACAGTAGCTAAGCTGACTTAGCTGCAGCTAAACTTCCCTTAGGGAAAGGGAACCCATGTTGTTGGAACTATGTATAGCCTTCATCTCTGTGACCAAGGCCACTACATTCATCCGCCTGTTGTGCAAGAACTATAGATGTATGCACATGCATGTATTAGCACACACATACACAAACACACATTCCTAGCCCCAGCTACTACAAGAGTCTAGAACAACTATATCCTACTAATAATGAGCATACCTCGTGCCCATGTCTTGGTTTCTAAATACTATTCTCTAATAAAAGTAACCAGGGCCCCTTGAGAAGTGATTGATTACTGGGCTACAGCAGGAAAAATAAGATGAGCTTGGCATATTTTGTAGTGCCAGAAAGTAAGTGTTCAAAAAGATGTGAGCTTATCAAAAGAACAGGATCCAAACTGGAGGAGCTCCTAATAATGGCCAAAGCTGGGAAAATTTTGGAAACAGAATAAATAATAGCTGTATTGGATTTAAACCATAAAATAATAATATAGATGTCCAGGAGTCCATACTGCTAGAATTAATTAATTAATTAATTAATTAATGGTGAGCATGGACAGCTCTTCCTTATAGTAGAATTCCAATTAATAAATGTGTAAGGAAAGAGGGAAGTAGAAAATCAGTATCAGTCAAACACCACGGTAATCGTTGTTGCAGAAAAGATCCACTGACGGATGGTAAAATGAATAGGTTGAAATTTGAAGAGAAACAGGACATAATTACTCTCTAAGCATCTCCCTCAAGATATTTATTACAAAAGGAAAACAGGAACTTTACAGTGGAAACACCTAGTGGAAACCATTTAAGCAAGCAAAGAAAGACAACATCATCAGTAATGGACAATATATCAACACCATAATCTATGACCTCTTGATATTATGCTCAAGAAGAACATAACTAATTCCTTTGGTATTCTTGCAAAAAAAAAAATGCATAACCCCATTCCAAAGATGAGAACACATTAGTCAAACCTAAATTGAGGGACATTCTACAAAACAATTCATCGGTATTCTTCAGAAGTGTAAGATCATGAAAAATAAGAAAAACTGAGGAACCGTTCAAAATTATAGGAGACTAAAGACAAATAAGGAGCAAATGTGGGATTCTGGAGTAGAAAGAAGACAATGGTGGAAAACTGGTGAAATTCAAATTAAGTCTATAGTTGATTCATAGTATCTTACCAATGTTAGTTTCCTGGTTTTGTACTATGGTTCTGTATGATGTCATCATTAAGGTAGTAAGCTAGATAACAGATATAAGAAAGCTCTCTGTACTATTTTTGCAACTCTCCTATAAGTCTAAAATTAGTTCAAAGTGAAAAGTTAAAAAATAAACATCCAAAAAATAAAATGCAGTTCAAGTTTTATAAACCAAGGGAAAAAAGTATAGACCAAGATAATGCAGACTCTTTCTAGTGTTACCTAAGTCCAAGCAAAACAAGTAACTCAGGTAGAAAAATAAAAAAATCATGTCTACTCCTTAAGCCAAACAGAAACTGTATTTAGAGTTTCCACATGCTATGTTCTTCCATTAACATGGATAATTGGAAATTGACTGCCTTTTGAAATGATGACCAGTTTCTCTCTCTGAGTACAACACAAGATAAATTCCCAGGGCAATGGCCTATGTTATTGAGTCCAGCAGTAATTAAGTTAATGTATCCTATCTCGTGTATAGAAGTGTAATTCAGGTGGTACAAATCCTTTATTGAACTCAAATTCAATAGTCATGTACAATTCCACTATTTGTGGTGTGCACAAAGGCTGGAGGAAAATTATAAAAGGTGATACATTATAATTATATTCCTATGAAGGTTGGATGTTTCATCTGACACAAGCCATTCACGGAGCACCCTTTCATTTGCACAGAGTAAATGTTCAAGTGAGTAAAATCAGCACATAATAAATGGAGCAGAGCCCTGTAGCCTTCCCAGGATTCTTTTCCCTTTCCTCTGTATATATGCCCTGATTTTCCTTGAGGCAGCACCTCCTCCCTACTCTTGACCAATATGATCCCAGAGGGCAGGCGCCACAGCCTAGGTGGCCACATGACCCCAGCTTGCCCCAGTAGCATGTAATTCCCCTGGCCACAGTTTTGGAAGGTTCGGGAAGGGCATTGACCCCAGCCTGGCCAACAAGGCTCTATTCTAGGGCTTCTGTTTGAACTACTAAGAAAGAGAAGGGCTCATTCTTTCATAAATGACACTAAAGATGATTTAAGGTAAGCCCAGAGTTAGTGGTGCCCACCTTCCTGTTATCTTGGAAGAGATCCTAAAAGAGGCCAAAAGGCAGAAAAGCAGAGCAAAGACAGGAAAGACTGAGCAACCAGGTACCTTTGTCAACACCTACCTACCTTCCTACCTTCCTTCCCCCCTTCCTTCTCTCCTTCCTTCCTTCCTAAATCCGGCTGTAATTGGGCTTCTAATATTTACTAATGTAATAAAAAATTTAAAATAAAGATTTCCCAGCCACCAAAAAAATCTTTCATTTGAAATTTCAGCACCCAGATCTGTCTCTAAACTCAGTTACTATTATACCATTATAAATAATCCTGTCTTTGTAATTTTTCTAATTACACTCTCTCTCACTTTCCTGGCTTTCCCTCTCATCTCACATCTCGATAACATGTACAAATCTCACCTCTTCCCAGAGCAATCAAGTGTTCCACCTACCCTTTTCCCCAAGTGTCACACATTTGAAACCTCTAAAATTCAAACTTCGAATTTTCTCTAAGCTCTAAAACAAATGAAAAAAGGGATAGCAAGCTGGGGAGACAAAGCCTTGCATGGTCATTATGGGGTTAAATTGGGAAGTTCATTCTAACAGGAGAGGCAGCTGGGTTGCCCTGACCTGTGTTTTCATGCCAGCCACAATGAGCTCGGCAGTCTTGGGAAAGGAACCTAAAGACACAGGCTCTAGCTCTTGGGCCACATAAGGAAGAGTTATGCTAAAAGAGAAAGGGAGGGGTTTTTTTTTCTGCCGTAGTATTTTAATCAAGTCAAGTTACAATGTTATCATTCAATCTTAACATTTTACCCACCTTCTTCCATGAGCCAACCTCCTATGATATAGAGACCACCTGCCTGCAAACCAGGAACAACAGCAACATTGCCAGCAAATGTCTGTGTAGCTACTATGTGCCAGTACTAGACATACTTCTGTTTGTCCAATCTCCACAGCAGTGCTCTGAGGTCCATGATTTTAGTCTCCTTGGTGCAACAAGGAAACCAAAAGGTTAGACTATTTGGCTGAGACCCTATAGCTAGGATTATTGGCACCATAATTCTAACCCAGGTCTGGCTAGGCAAAAAGTCCCTCCCTTTCCAATGTGTCATGTTCCTCCACAGAAACTCTTATCCTTCATCACCTTCCAGTTTAACCAGAAGGGGCCCAAGCGGAAACACCTGTGTTGAGCTTGTATGACTGGAGAGGTGCTGAGGGTGTTTTGTCTGCAATGACCCCTACTACGTCTTTCACCCAGGAATCCAAGTAAAAGACTATCTCCCAAGGAGTAATGATAAATAAAAAGTATGGATTTCCAACATATATTAAAGGGGCTCACCACAACACTATTTATAATGAAGGGAAAAATCTAGAAACACCCACCTGGGGAATGGCCAAGGCAAGTGCCCTAGATCACTAGGAGGGAGATTGTGTAGTCCCAAAAATTGATATTCATTATTTTGTACATGAAACAAGATCAAGCAAAAAAGGGGGAGGGGGACAAAAGAATAACATCAGTTACAACAAAATAACTTTGTTTGATCATTTACTATGAATAGTATATTACATGAATTATATCATTGAATCCTCAACCACAATTCCGTAAAATAGGTATTATTATTCATCCCCACTTTTCAGATGAGGAAACTCATCTGAGTTTCAGGTGAAGTCAAGTGCCCAAAGTAATTAAAATAGAACTCATTTTAGAAATAGGGAAATCTGAGCACTTAGGTGGCTCAGTCAGCTAAGCGTCTGTCTGCCTTCACGATCCCAGGGTCCTAGGATGGAGTCCCTTACCAGGCTGCTTGCTCAGTGGGGAGCCTGCTTCTCTCTCTGCCCCTTCCCCACACCTGCTCATGCTCTCTCTCAAAAAAAAAAAAATAATAATAAAATTAAATAAATAAGTAAAATCTTTTAAAAAATAGGGAAATTTGACTTCATAGCCTTATCTTTCAAACATTTATCACTACTATGTAAAAACGCAGATACAAGCATGTATCAAAAACAACTATAAAGGAATACCTATATATGCGAGGCCCTTTGTAGGGTTCTGTGATATAGAATTGACCAAACAGACAAGGTTATATTACTCATAGAGCTTATATTCCAGTAGAAGAAGACAGACAAATGTGACAGTGGAAATAAAGACTAAGAAGAAAATCAAGTAAGAAAACAGGGGGAGAATGAGAAGGTGATGTTTTAAATGTTTAAGTAGGGTCATCCAGAAAGCCCTTTTTGAAAAGGTGACTTGTGAGAAGAGTAAGAAAAGGAGAAACAAGCCTTAAAGCTGTCAAGTAGGTGATGGAAGTGGGGTTGCTCCAAGGAGAAGATCCCTTTAGTGCTAAGCATGGAGGAACGGTACACCTGTGTGTTCAAAGAAAAGTAGGAAGATGAGTGTGGCTGTGGGAAGAGCTAAGGGAGAGAAAGGACGTGAGTTCAGAAGGACAGGCAGGATCCTGAGAACTTTGAGAGGCGTGTGGATTTTATGAAATGGGAAAAGCCTCAGAAGAGTTTCAAATGAGTTACATGATCTGATTAAGTTTTAGAAGGATTGCTCTGGCTGCTGTGGGAAGAATACACTGGCAAAGAGAGTACAGTGGTAAGAAGTAGATTAGGATTCTGGATATGTTTTGAAGACAGAGATAACGCTGTTTCTTCATGATTTGGATATTGGATATGGAAAAAAAAGACAAGTCAGAGATGACTCCAAAAGAAGATATGACAAGGATAAAAAAAGAAAGTTACAAAGAATATTTTAAGGTAAAGGAAACTTTTCTATAAAATTTTTGAATATAGAATGAATCACATATCACTAAATTGAAATGATAAAAATAATTATATATAAATTCAGTAAAATGGTGCAGCCACTATGAAAAATAGTATGGTGTCTCCCCTCAACATTAAAAATACAAGTATCATATGACCTAGCAAATCCACTTCTGAATAAATAAAAAATTGAAAGCAGGGACTCAAACAGATCCTTGTACTTCCACGTTCAGAGTGACATTATTCACAATAGCCATAAGATGGAAGCAATCCAAGTGTCCATTGACAGATGAATGAATAAACAAAATGGGGTATAGACATACCATGGAATATTATTCAGCCTTTAAAAGGAAGGAAATTCTGATACACACTATATCATGGATGAAACTTGGGGATACTGTGTTAAGTGAAATGAACCAGTCACAAAAAGACAAATATGATCCCACTTATATGAGGTATCTAGAACAGTCAAAATTATAGTGAAGCTGGTATCCACCTTGTCAGTTCAGATGGAATAATAAAGACTATAAGTCATATCACCCCCAGACTCAACCAGACCAGCCAAGGACCATGTAGGCCTAGACCCAAAGGATATGAATGCTGTGTATCATTCAAGGGAACCTGTAGGAGAAGTAGTTAATCAGCATTACCCTAGAGATACCATCATCAGATGTAACTAATGAAATCTCTAACATGACAAATAAAAATAGTTTTGGGAATCCAAGTATCTTGAGATGGAACAGACTTCCAGGGGACTAGACAAAGCCAATCCAGAAAGGATCAAGTGACATCTGCTAACATGACCTCATAGGCCCTCAACAAATGGTATCTACCTTCTCAGGAGACCCCCCACCCCCAAATTTTGCCCCTAAAAACCCTCACTTGAAAGCCACCAGGGAGTTCAGGACTTTTGAGCACTGGCTCTTTGTTCTCCTATGTGGCACCATACCAATCAGTAGCCTCTCTTTCCCCTTTGCAAAAGGTCAGTATCATTTTTTTACTGGCTTGCTGTGCATCAGGTGAACAAACTCCTGTTTGGTTCAGTTACGGTAACAACAGAAAGTAGAATGATGGCGGCCAGGGGCTGGAGGGAAAGGGAATGGGGAGTTACAATGTAATGGGTATAGAGTTTCAGATTTATAAGATGAAAAGTGTTCTGGAGATGGATGGTCATTATGGCTGCACAATGGGAATGTATTTAATACCAATAAACTATACACTTAAAAATGGTTATATGTTAAATATTATGTTATATGCATTTTATCTCAATAAAAAAAAAATTTAAGTCATCACCACACCACACCCACTCCAAAAAAGGGGAAAGGAGTGGAGAAGTTACAAGTCTCCTGAGGCAGAGCTACTGCTCTGTGCCAGAGGGGTGAGTCTTCTCACACATACTGTAAACAGTCCCAGAAATCTTCAGGGTATTTGAATGGGAAAAGACTAAAACAGAGCTTGGAAGCCTTGATCTCTCTCTGACTACTTAGGTGTCTCAAAGAGAAACTGTAACAAAAAGTGTTAATAGATGGTGTGTTGTTAAGCATCTATTAGAAGATCAAATGATGGATTCTGTTCCAATTTAATGAAGCAGAGATCATCAAACACATATTGCAAGCTATAAAACACCCCTTCTCACTGCAGACTCCCTAGGGGAGGTTGCAAAATAGATGGGAGTTAATATCTGAAGATTAAATAACATGATAGCAGATTCTTCTATGTTTAACCTACTTTTTGAGAAATGAACAAAGAATTTTTTTACTCATCACCTTTAATAAACAACCTAATAGGTCAGTGTTAAACCCCCGATAATGATGATGGTATCAAAGGGAGACATAAAGTATGGATACCTATTTATTACAAGGACCAGATAAAATGTGTGGTCACCAAAAAGACAAACACTCCAAATTAGGCTAGCAGGACCTCAGCAAGGAACTTAGAGCATTCTGTGATTTTCCGTTCAGGCCCACAGGAGAAAAAATGGCCTCCCATTTTACCATCACCCCTGGAGAAGACAACTCATAAATTAAGCCAGAGGGTCCCTTTTAGACATCCTACTTCTGACAGGCCTGGAACAGAGGCACATAAATACAAACTTCAAACTTAAAATATTTGAAGTTTATGAGGTCTCTTAAAGGTACTTTCTTCATCTACAGTTGGGAAACTGGTCCCAAAGATGGCTGACCCAAGGTCAAATAGCCAACATGTAGGAAAAAGCCAGTTCCTTTAACTATCTGTATGACCTTGAACAAAGGAAAGGAATGAGCAAAGGAAAAGAGATCTCAATGTTTGAAATCAAAATGAATAAGAAAATATAGGAGTCCTGAGGCACAAGAACACTGAGGGCTTCAGAATATGTGTTCTTACATGTGAAATGGAAATGACAGTTACTTCACAAAGTTTCTTTTAAGAAAATAAGACATGTACACTTATCTAGGTGGGGTAATGGATATTTGACCACACTACATGTGGCTGCCCAACTGAGAAACCTCGGCTGGTTCCCAGGTGTCTATACAGGACAGAATGGAAATGATCATCATTAAGATCTCATCTTAAATTATCACTACTTAGCTAACCAACCCTTCCTTGCCCATTCTCTCTCAAGTTGTATTGACCTCTAAGCAACTCTACATGTGTCCCGGTTTCATTTTCTTTATGGTACATATCCCTGATTTTTTTTATTTATTCACCTGTTTATTTATTCACACTGCTGTACCCCAAGTACTTGAAAACACACCTATTATATAAATGTTGTCCTCCATGGTTGTTGACTGAATTGGCTTGAAATTAAAGACCTTCTACAATACCCTCTTGAGAATGAAATGATTCCCAAAGGACACCGTGACACCCCCTTTTCTGTCAGAATGGCTTGAATACAATTCTGCCAATGGACAGAGAGTTGAAGCACGAGATCTCTTAAGGCTCTTTCTACTTTCTGGAATTGTTTAACCTCGCCCTATGTCTATTTGCCACCAGAAAATCTGTCATTTGCAAAAAGAAACAATGAGTTAGCAGCACCTTCCACTTCTCTACAAAGCCTTAAACTCATGTAAAATTGTACAATTTGGTCACGCAGTTGAAACTCAACTCTTGGAAGGGAAGGAGGGAGAGAGCTTTTTAGACTCAAGAGCGAAGACTAAAATATGTAAAGAAAAATAACAACCCTGGTAGTAAGTATTGGCAGCTTCTCTGACAGCAAAATTCAATTTTAAAATAAATCAGGCAATTCTTCAAACTAGAGCTAGACTTCAGGAAATTAAGGTTTGTGTTCAAGTGGGCACATTACAATTTCATAAAAACTGTCTTAGCTATTTCTCTGCTAAGGACTTTGGAAGATGATGATGTGCTTAATGTTTCTGATTATGTAGCCGGGCAAATCAAGGACCATGGGATAAATGGAGAAGTAGGGACTGAAAGTATTTGGAAAGAAAGAAACCAGGGCTGTCCTGTAAGAATGGTGTCCTAGGATCAGAGACTGGGCCAGGCCTTCACAGCACGCCCCCACCTCACTCCTACTTCAACTCTGGACACTTTGAGGCAAATTCAACCAAAAGGGAGAGAAGAGTCTAAGTCCATCCTTAACAAGAACTAAATGTTCTGTTTTCAAATAGATGGTGCCAAAGGGAGAAAACTCCCTGCTGTGTGACAAACATCATAATGGGTGAAAGCAGCAGGGAAGGCCTTTTTTAAAACTGACGCGTTACTGTGTCTTCCAAACCCAGATTAGCCTGAGTCCAAAAAAAAAAAAAAAGAGAGTTAACAAGAGAATTTTGGTTTCATCTCCCAGCAAGGAGACTCCATTAGTTTAAGTCCAGAAATGCCTTGCCTTAAGAACATCCAGCATAAAGAAATTAGATTGTGTGAAATGAAAAAAGAACTGGAAATAAGTCCACATTGCACCTTCTCTCATTCTGCATGAGAGGAAACTGAGGCTCCAAACCACCGAACATCATGTCCAAGGGGATTCACTACAACCAGAACAAGATCCCAGATCTCTTGATTCCCAAGTCGGCTGACCATCCATCCTGGTTTGCCCAGAATGGTACTCACTTTAATATTAGAAGGCCCTCATCTAACACCCCCTGCTGGTCTGACATATAAGGGGTTGGAATTTGTCCCTCTGGCCTAACAGTAAGTAAAAAGCAGAATGAACTGAAAAATCACCAAATTTTCTTAAATCCCTCAGAGAAGTAAGGGCACAGAAAACTACTACCCTCAACATCAGAGAGACAGCCAGGCTGATACAGAAAATCACAACCTACTGAACGAGAAACCTATAAGAAGAAAGCTCTGCAGGAACCAGGGCAGGGATAGGAAAACCTGAACTGTAGTTGATGGATTATGGATGGTTCAGCTTAGACGGATCTGAGAGTTAAAAACTGCAGGGGGCCCCAGTCACAGGAGGTCCTCACATGCTCGTGAGTTTCATTTCCTGGAGACAAACCAGGTTCTCACAGTGAAGATGGAAGAAAAATTCCCCCAAGCTTCTAGCAAGAGAGTAAGAAAAAATAAAATAAAATTGAAATACACCAGAACATTCCGTTCTTTTCAACAAGGCCTGCCAACAAGAGAAACGAGTTCACTAGAACCTACTAGTTTACTAGAACCTAAACTAGTGGGGTTTTATCAGAGCCCAGTGGGACTGGGGGAGGGAAATACCTAGAAACAGTCTACTCCAGACTTCCACAGGGAGAAAGATAAATACATTACTCAGTCACCTGTAGCCAGTCTGCCCCCACGGAAAGCGGGGGGGTTCTACGAAACACTATAAAGTACACAGCTCCAGGATATAGGCTCACTAAAAGACTGGGACCTAGACATAGATAGGATGGTAGGACTCCCCCTATACCTTACCGCTGAACCACTAGATGGGTATTTATCATAGTTCCTTTGACCCAGTACGTCATGTCTGGCTATCAGGGAAAAAAATGAAAAGGCGTACTAAAATGCAGAAAATACAGTTTGAAGAGACAGAACAAGTATTAGAACCAGAGTCAGATAGGCAGGAATGTTGGAATTATCACATCAGGAATTTTTTTTTAAACTATGATTATATGCTAAGGGCTCTAATGGAAAAAGACATGCAAGAACAGATGGGTAATGTAAGCAGAGAAATGGAAATTCTAAGAAAGAATCAAAACGAAATGCTAGAGATCAAAAACACTGTACCAGAAATAAAAAATCCCTTTTAAGGACTTGTTACTAGACTGGATATGGCTAAGGAAAGAATCTCTGAGCTTGGAGATATGTCAATGGAAACTTCCAAAACTAAAAAAGCAAAGACAAAAAAAGACTGGGGGGGGGGGGAAATGGAACAGAATAGCCAAGAACTGTAGGACAACTCCAAAAAGTAGAACATACATGTAATGGGGAATACCAAAAGGAAAAGAGAGAACAGAACAGTTGGAGTACGTGTAGCAATAATGACTGAGAATTTGCCTCATACTCAGGAAGCTCGGAAACCACCAACCATGGAAAATGCCCCAAAAAACTACACCTAGGTATGCCATCTTCAAACTGAAGAATACCAAAGATAAAGAAAAAATTCTGAAAGAAGCCAGAAGCCAGAAGAACTAAAATACCTTATCTGGTGTTTGGAGAGGAACCTTATCTGGAGAGGAACCAAGGTAAGAATTAAATCTGACCTCTCCTCAGAAACCATTTAAACAGGAAGAGAATGGACTGAAATATTTAGTATTGAGAGAAAAAAAACAAACTAGAATTCTATTTTGTACAAAATTATCCTTCAAACATGAAGGAAAAATAAAAACTTGCTTAGAGAAACAAAAACTGAGAGAACTAACCACTAATAGACCTTCCTTGTAAGAAATGTTAAAAGAAACTCTTCAGAAAGAGGAAAAACCTTATAGGCCAGAAGCTTGGATCTACTTCTTTTTTTAAAAAAAATTTTATTTATTTAGGGAGAAGCAGACTCCCCACTGAGCAGGGAGCAGGGAGCCCAATGCGGGGCTCTATCCCAGGACCTGGGGATCATGACCTGAGCTGAAGGCAAATGCTTCACCAATTGAGCCACCCAGGTGCCCTGAAACTTGGATCTTACTTAAAGAAAGGAAAAGCATTAGAGAAATAAAAAGTGAAAGTAAAATTAAAAACTTTTATTTTTCTTATTCTTTATTGATCTAACAGATAATAGCTTATTCAAAATAATAATTGTCAATGATTATGTTGAATATTATTCAATGATTATAACTTTATGTATAAGTGAAATGAGTGACAGCAGTGATGCGTGGGATGGAAAGGGAGATAGAGAAGTATTTTGTTACTACAAAGTACTAACACTATTCACGAGACAGTATAATATTATTGGAAAGTGAACTTAGATTAGTTATACACATATATTACGAACACTAGGAACAATCACTAAAAACAGTAAAAAAGAGAAGTATAATTGATAGGCTAAAAAGAACAGTAAATAGAATCATATAAAATGCTCAATTAAAACCACAGACAGAAAAAAAAAAAGAGGGGTAGGCAAAAACAGGAATAAAGAACAAAAGCCACAAACAGAAAACAAATATTGTAGATATTAATCCAACTATATCAAGAATCACCTTACACATCATTTGGTGAAAGATCCATCTGACAAAGGACTGTCGTCCAAAATATAAAAAGAACTCTCCAAACTCAACAGTACAAGAACAAACAGTGTAAAATTTAGGCAAAGGAAGTTGAGAGGCAACGTGGGGGGTTTGAGGGGTAGGAAAAGAATAAATGAAACATGATGGGATCGGGAGGGAGACAAACAATAAGAGACTCTAATCTCACAAAACAAAACATGATGGTTGCCAGGGGGAGGGAGGTAGGGAGAGGGTGGTTGGGTTATGGACTTTGGGGAAGGTGTATGCTATGGTGAGTGCTATGGAGTGTGTAAACCTGGCGATTCACACAATGTACCCCTGGGGCTAATAATATATTATATGTTAATAAAAAGATAAAAAATCTTAAAACAAGTTCAGGCAAAGTCCTAAACAGATACCACACTGTTCATTCAGGACTTTGCCTGAGATATATAGATATATAAAGATATAAAGACAGCAAGTCAACCTATGAAAAGATGTTCCCCATCATGTGTCATTAGGAATTATAAGTTAATTCAGTGAAATACTACTACGCACCTATTAGAATGTCCAAAACCTGGAACACTGTCAACACCAAATGCTGGCGTGGATATGGAGTACCAGGAATGCTCATTCATTGCTGGTGGGATGCGAAACGGTAGTCACTCTGAAAGTCAGGACGGCAGTTTCTCACAAAATAAAGATACTCTTCACATGCAATCCAGCTGTCGCACTCTTTGGGACTTACTCAAAAGAGCTGAAAACTTCATCCCCATGAAGCCTGCACAAGGACGGTGATGGAAGATTTATTCATAATGGCCAAATGGGGAAGCAACCATGATGTCCTTCCATAGATGAAAGAAAAATAGCCTGTGGTCCATCCAGATGGCAGAATGTGATCCAGCACTAAAAAGAACTGAGCTATCAGGCCATGAAAAGGCATAGAAGAACCTTAAGTGCACATTACTAAGTGAAAGAAGCCAGTATGAAAAGGCTACACAGTGTGTGATTCCAACTCTAATACGTTCTGGAAAAGGCAAGGCTAGGAAGACTGTAAAAATATCAGTGTTGCCAGGGTTGCGGGGCGGGGCGGTGGGGGGGGGATGACAAGATGGCGCACAAAGGACGTGCTTAGGGCACTAAAGCTATTCTGTGTGATACTATAACTTTGGATACATGTTATACTTGTCCAACCCCATAGAACATATAACACCAGAGTGAGCCCTGATAGAAACCACCATCTCTGGTCATGATAATGATTTGTCTGTGGAGGTTCATCAGTGGTAATGAATGCACCACTCTGGGGAGGGCTGCTGAAAGTGCAGGAGGCTGTGGATGTGTGGGGGCAGGAAGTGTATTGGAACTCTCTGTACTTTCTGCTGAATTATGCTGTCGGTGAAATTAAAGCTGCTCTAAAAAATAAAATCTATTTTAAAAAAAGGGCAGGCCCTCATCTTGAGAAATCCCTCAGTCATGGGCAAATGGGGACAGGTGGTCCCCTTACTCCCATGCTAGGATGAGTTCTGTTTGTGCCTCACTGAGCAAAGAGGGCGAAGTCTCTCTGAAATGATCACAAAGGTGAGCGGGGGAAATATAGCCTGATTTCTACAAGTTATAGTTAAGGAGAAGTCTTCTGAAATGCATCTACTACATAAAGCAAGACATACCTATTTTTAAAACCCTCATAAATCAAATATTGGAAAGTGGATTTCTTAAATCATGGGTTCAAGTGAATTATTTCAGCACCTCTGTCCTCAGGCTGTGAGCCAGCTTCTCCCAAGAGAGCATTTGAAATAAGTCCATTCACACACATAAAATTTACCCATTATTCTGGCATACACCTCATTGATCGGGGTGGGGGGTGGGGTTGTAGCGGTGGTGGGGGGAGGTAAATTTGCTTTCTAAAACACATGTTTTAAGAGTTTTTGAGAAATCATATTTTATCTATTAAGAAAATTACTCTGCTCACCTGAAGGACCCCCAGATTCTTAAGGGCTGAGAAACAGCACTAGTGTAAGGAAGCCTTACTGTGAACGAAATGATACCAAGGAGGTAGGTGAACAAGCAGGATCATTTCTCACCTCACAGGTCTGTCCTCACACACCTGCCTTCCTCTGAAGCTGATGCAACCTGTAGGACTGATGGTGAGGAGGCTGGGGGCGGGGGGAGGGATCCTTTTCAAAATGTAACAATGAAGACACTCGAATGTCCCTAGAACAAAAGTTTGGCCCTTGCTTCTGGAGTGTTTCCTGATTTTTTTGTTTTACCCCAGTAGGTATGCTAAGTGAGTGTTCCCAGAAAATCTAAATTAAACCCATGCCAGAAACACCTCAAGTGAGGTCAGTTATTACACCGATGAGACCAGCACATCTCAGACGTCACGTGAGTTCAAATCACCTGGAATCTTTTAAAATGCGAATTTTGATTCCGTGGTTCAGGGTGAGGTGTGAGAGTTCACATTTCTACCACGTTCCCAAACAATGCCAGTGCTGCTGGTTCAGCAGTAATAAGTCATAAGTGTCTCACCCCATGGACTATCAAATTGTCCTCCACAGACAGATTTGATTCCACACAATTTCCCCCATACTTGGATCCTTATTCCTTGAGGTGAAGAAACTTCACCTCGTGGTTTTAGATGTCTTCCTTACACCAACAGTTCCCAAACTCATATCCCCAGTCTGGGATGTCTCCCCTCATTGCCAGACCTATAAATGCCACTGCCTGCTTCATATCTCCACATGAATGTCCAACACACTTGAAACTTACATGCCAAAAAGTCAACTCTGGATCTGCACCCCCCACTAAAGTTAAAACAGCTAACCAACCAACCAGCTACAACAAGAGAAAAAACACCTGCTCTGCCACCAGCCTTTGCCAACCCAGTGGAAGGTGACTCCATTCTTTCAAATTTGCGAACACAAGAAACCTGAAATCATCCTGACTCTTCTCCTCCAGGCTGATGTCCCATGTATCATCCGACCTTTCTGGCTTTTCGCCATTTCCTCTGGTACCACCCTGGCTAAACCATTAGCATCCCCTGCATGGATTGCTGCAAAAGCCTCTTATCCAGTCTCCCCTCTTCTGCCCTTGCCCCCAGCAGTGTGTTGGATGTTCCCACAAAAGATATGTCATAATCCCCAGAAGCTGTGAATGAGTCCTTATGTAGAAAAGGTGTCTTTGCAGATAAGTTAAAGATCTCTACATGAGGTCATCCTGGATTTATGTAGGTAGAGCCTAAATCCAACGGCAGGTGTCTTTATAAGATTAAGGGAGAGGGAGATTTGGGAGATAGCAGAGAGAAGAGACGGGAAAGCCATGTGAAAAGAACTCCAAGAGACTGGAGTTATGCAGCCACAAGCCAAGGAATGCTTGGAGCCACCAGGAGCTGGAAGCGCAAAAACAGATACTGTCCTAGAATGTAGAGGGAAACGCAACCCCACCAACACCTTGACTCCAGAACTGTTGGAGGATGCGTTCTTGATTTAAGACACCCAGTGTGTGGCCATATGCTGGGGCAGCCTCAGAAAACTAATACATGTCTCTGTAGTCAAGTCTCAACTGGCAGCCAGAGGATCCTTTTAAATCAAAAGTCAGTTCTGGACACTCCTTTGTTCAAGAGACACATTCCTGCAATGGCTTCCCATGTCCCTACAAGTAAAGCCAAAATCTTTCCAAAGGTCCTGGAGGATCTGCTTCCTGCCTTCTTTCCCACCCCATTACTTCCCTGATTGCCTCCATCTGCTTTCCCTCCTGCCCCTCCACTGCGGCCTCCTCACTCTTCGCTCAGCACACCGCGGACACTCCCACAATATGACCTTGAGCCTCTCTGGAGATCTGGGTGGTGATTCTTTCACCTCCTTCTAGTCTTTCATTAAATTACACTTTCTCGACGAGGCCTGTCCTGACCAAGACTGCAAGCCCCAGCTCCCAAATACCCTTACCCTTCTCTGCTTTTTCTCCTGGCAGACCACTTATCACCTTCTAACATATGGTATTATTTCCAATTTATTTTGTTTACTATTTATTACCTGCTTCCTCCAAAAGACTCTACATGCCACACTGGCAGAAATTTTTACTCCTTTGTTCAATGATACATTGAGAGTGCCTTAAGTAGTGCCTGGCCCAAATCAGGTACTCAATACACATTCAGAGGAAGGAAGGGAGGGAGAGGGGAAGGAAAGGTGAAAGGAAGGAAAGGAGGGAGGGAAGGAAAGAGGGATAGAAGGAAGAAAGGAGGGAGGGAAGGAGGGAAGAAGGGAGGAAGGAAGGAAGGAAGGCAGGAAGGAAACTTTTCTAAAACTGTAGTAGAAATGATAGTCAAACCCAAGATTGTCTGGCTCCAAGGCCTTTACTATTTCTAGTCCATGCCACATTTTAAGATTTTTGTTATAATACTGCCTTTGAAATGCCTGCCTTTAGACATCCTCGTAGGTGAAACTCTTCTAAGAGGAAGCCCTCTTGGAACTTCCATTATAAACACACTTGGAGAGAGTTTAGGGAAGACTTACCTTAGCTATACCAGGAGCGAGAGAGCAGAATGTGGGTCCTGCTCACAAGGAGAGTGAACAGTGTAAGGAAGGGTAAAGGTAAGACATATTTGAAATATGTCAGAAAATAAACCCACAGTAATTTAAGTCATGTCACAAGGCAGTAAAGCAGACACTTCCAAAACTGGAAAGCGGTCAAGAGCCACTCAAGTCCCAACACCCACTAACACTTAATCACCTGTAAATCAATACCACCAAGAAAGTAACTCAATTCTTACCTTCAACTAGTACCTTCAATTTCTTCCTTTCATTGTATAAAAATAGCCTTCTTACAGAGTTCACCATTAAATCTTCCAAACAAGGCCCTATTCCCATACAGAAGTAGGCACCCCTTTTTTTTTTTAAAAGGACCAGATAGTAAATAGGTTTTGCGGACCACACAGTTTCTTTGGGAACCATTTAACCCTGCTATTGGAGCACAAAAGGAACCATAGACAATATATGGAATGGCTATGGCTGTTTCCAGTAAAATTCTATTTATAAAAGCAGGCAATGGACTTTGGTTTGCCATCCCCTGCATTAGACTACCCAGAACAAGGTCAAATCTCTCCTTCACAGGGCAGTCCCACAAAGCCTGTAAGAATACAAAAACCCTTCTATTTCTTAGATCAAAAAAAGTCTGATTTCTTTCCTTCTCAGTGGTATGACCTCCAATTCCTCCACTAGGGCCCTCTTCTCACATGCACCATCTGTCTGTGAAGTTGCCAGTGGGGGTCCAGACCTGAGTAGAATGCTCCAGAGTGACCAGACCACAACAGAGAGAGCCTATCAGCTCTCTCACTGTAGCCATCATGCCTCTAAGAACACTGCCCAAGATCACGGGCTTTCCTGAACCCCACATTCCACTGTTGATTCAGAATGTATTCACAGTTGGCTAAAACCCCAGGTCATATCCACACTGACCAAGTCCTTCCTTTCCCCATGCTGTGTCTGTGCCCTTGGTATTTTAGACCTTACCCTTACTCCCTTAGCGTTTGCTTCATTGGATTTCAGACTTGGCCTCCATCCAGTCAAGATCTCTCTGATTTCTAAATCTGTCACTCAACATATTGGTCATCCTTCCTATCTTTCTCATCTATGAGTTGATGAGCAGACCCTCTCTATCTCCATCCAGGTCCTTGATAAGAAATCTCTAGGATGACTTGGCCACTTGCCCCACATTCCCCAGCATGTCTACTCTCCCGTGCAGTCCCCTCTGTGGTGTAGAATGACAGTCAGAGTCATGATTCTCCTGAATGCTTTCTTTCACCTTCAGATTCTGCATCACAGGGGGTACGAATATCAGACAGGAGAGGAGAGAAGAGTGTATAATTCAGTGGAGGGAGGGAGAAGGGGAAAGGGGCCTTTCCTGGATTCTATAGCAAAGGACACAGCAGTTCAACGCCAGCGCATTTGAAATCCAAAGATGAGCTCGTGCCCACGTTTTTGGGAAACAACATGACTGCAGTAATTTCATATGATTATCTCTGATGTGATATTGGATGCAGAAAGTCGGCTACCAGTGGCTTTTCTCTCACTAAGTCATTGAAAATGGAAACTTTTTCCAGTTTCTATGCTAGCAGGGATTTTGATTGGGAATTGGCTTTATTTTTCTTCTTTTTGAAGTATTTTAAGTGAAAAACAAATTGTTTTTCAATAGGTGCTGAGCTGTTTTTACTAGCCATACTTGGACCCCAAAGTGGTCAAGGGTTTTTCTCACACCAACCAATTCTCCAAACTCCCCAGATACCAACTGGATATCCGGTAACTCAATTCAGTTCTGACACTCACTACCAGGAGTTAGCATCAGGTCCTGCAAGTTAAAGGGCTCAGTCACAAATCCCAGACCACCCACACTTCCAACCAAGAAGCTGTAAACTAGAGATTCCCACGACCCCCTCCTCAGGTTCAATAATTCACTAGAATGATTCACAGAACTCAGGAAAGCCCTTTACTTATCATTACCAGAGTACTATAAAGACTACAATTCAGGAACAGCCAAATGTAAGAGATGCATAGGGGAAGGTATGGAGGGAAGGGCATGGACCTTCTATGCCCTCTTTGGGCATATAGCAAAGGACACAGCAGTTCTACAGCATACACCTTATTCTATAGAATACACCCTGATGCATTCACCAACCCAGAAGCTCTCTGAATCCTTTCTTTCAGGAGTTTTCATAGAGGTTTCATTAAGTAGGCACGACTGATTAAATCACTGAACCTCCAGCCCCTCTTCTCTACCTAAGGATCAGGGAGGGTACTCAGAGTTCCAACCCTCTAACCACACGGCTGCTTCCTCTGGCTTCCAGTCCCCATCCTGAAGCTATCTAGGGTCCCAGAAGTCACCTCACTAGCACAAACACACATGTGGCTACAAGGAGCTAATTATGAATAATGCAAGACTGGTGTAAGGTGGTATCTCAATGTGGTTTTGACTTAAATTTCCCTGATGGCTAATGATGATGAACACTTTTTCATGTGTTTGTTAGCCGTTTGTATGTCTTCCTTCAAGAAGTGTCTGTTCATGTCTTCTGCCCATTTTTTGACATGATTATCTGTTTTGTGTATGTTGAGTTTGAGGAGTTCTTTATAGATCCTGGATATCAGCCCTTTGTCTGTAGTGTCATTTGTGAATATCTTCTCCCATTCCATGGGTTGTCCGTTTGTTTTGTTAACTGTTTCCTTTGTTGTGCAGAACCTTAACAATGAATATTGGAAGACTGCATCAAAAACTAATGATGTATTTTATGGTGACTAACATAACACAATAAAAATTTAAAAATTTAAAAAAAAAAAAGAATAACACAAGACACTGTCCCGCAGGCAATTCCAAGGGTTTTCAGAGCTCTGTGTCATAACCAGGGACAAAGATCAAATGTATTTTTTATTACATCACAGGTACAAATCATTGACCCTTTTTTTTTCTTAAAGTTTCAAGAAACACATCTACTTGAGTCCCTGGGGAAAAGTAACCCAGAAGAAATGCTAGTCTCTCTCTTGTCGGTATCAAACTAGAATCATCTAGAGTTTTGTGCTTCAACAGGGAAAGAGACTTTCTAAATCAGAGAGAGTGGAAAGAGACAAAAATACAAAGTTTTTTTTTTTTTTTTTAATCGTAGCCATCAGTGGTGACCCAAGTTGAGACTGCAGTGGCTTTTCTCTTCTACTTGCATAGACCGAGGCAGGGCTCACAGTATGTATGTGTGAGCGTGTGTGCTTCCAGCCAGTTACCCAAATAGAATTTGGTATTCATGAGTTTTATATTTGTCTGTTTAAGGATGCTCAGACATAAATGGATCTTTAATTACACGGGTCTAAATATAACCCCATCTCCTTGCACACGAATCCCACCTTTCAATTGCAAATACATTCATTTACTCCTACTAACATTAGCTCTCTCTGAGCTCTCAGAGAAAAGACTAGGGCAAGTCAGAGAAAGAGCTTCTTCTGTGCAGAGGGAAGACCCCTCCCCAAAGGAAGCCCTCCCTCTTTCCTGTGAGTCTTTCCCTTTCTAAGAAAAGGGAGTATGAGGAGCCAGCAGCCTCCTGCTAGCAGCCTGGCCTGCCCATCTGCTATTATTGGAGGCTGAGCAGCTTTACCTTAATGGGAGCCTGTTACTGAGGGCAAAAAGGAGAGGAGAAGAAGGGAGTTGGGGGAAATTGGAGGGGGGAGAGGAACCATGAGAGACTGTGGACTCTGAGAAACTAACTGAGGGTTTTGGTGGAAGAGTGGGGTGGAGGTTGGGTGAGCCTGGTGGTGGGTATTATGGAGGGCATGTGTTATATGGAGCACAGGGTGCGGTGCATAAACAATGAATTCTGGAACACTGAAAAGAAATTTTAAAAATAAATTAAAATTAAAAAAAAAAAAGGCTCCACTCCCCTGCCCTGCATGGAGGTGTCAACGCCCAGGTTGCAGGGGTGTGACCCTGGGTCTCTGATGCCAGCAGAGTCTCTTGGCCTCTAGTTTCCCAAAATCCTGCCCGGTGCACTTAAGTCTGTCTCTTTCCTTCAGTGCTGAAGTCCACCGGCTCCCTATGTGAATGCTGAATTGATTCTGGGTCAGTGGGGAGGCAGTAAATGGAATGGTAGGATGGGAGCTAGGTTTTGGGCAGAAGAACCTGGCTTTGTATGCCCATTAGATTTGCTGTCACTGAGCCTCTTCGTGGAGAGGCCCCAAGGATTTTCTTCCTCCCTCTTCCACTCTCTGAGCCTGCAGGAGCACACAGCCATAAGCCAGCTTTCAACCACACACCTCTACATGCCTCAGCCAGGCCTTTGAACCCTTTCTTCGCAACCCCTGCTCTCTTTTCTTCCTTTTCTTCTCCCGATGAGCTCAGATCACCCAAGGGAGTGAGAGGAGGCAAGATTCCAATTTACTTCCTCGAGCTTCAGACCTGAGACTTGTTCATCCCTGGAATCGAAAGCTCTGATAGCTAGCGTGCCATTACAACAGCCCCACGCTGCAGCAGAAGCAATTTGCGTTTCAAAAGTAATAGAGAGTAAATTGCGGAGGAAATATTTTATGCAAATTAACCAAGCTTAACATTTTGATAAAAGGCTTTTTAAAAATTGAACCAAGGAATCCAATACTACATTGCAAGTTTAACACAAAAGAAAATTTCAAAAAAGCCTGAATTTTTTAAGTACGTGACAGCAAGAGACATTAACCACCAATATGATGGAGCACAGAAGCCCAAGAGCATAAAACTATTAGTTCAAAACAATATTTATGTGAGCTTATGGATTAAGGTGTTTCAATAATTTAAATAATTCTCTCCCTTCTTTTGAGTGGACTCATCGCTAAGCCAAAACATATTTGCTGTGGGATCAAGGCTACATTTGCAAGTGAGCTTAGAACCTGCTATCAGAGCTGGAAGGAGGAGAATAAAGATTCGAAGAGCATGAACTGTAGGCCAGGCCCTGTGCTAAGTGCTTCATGCACGTTATCTCATTTAAGCAGGCACGCTCTGAGTTCCCCAAGAGGAAACGACAAAGGGACCCAGAGAAGCCATTTGCTGATTATTACGGGCAAAGACACTTCCATGTGGAAAGAAAATGGCTGAGGGAGTACCATTAATGTCTTTTTCACCCACTCCCACTTGAATAACATACTCCTTCAAAATCAAGAAAGATGGGTTGAAGACAACATATTTTAAAAGCCTGGTAATTAATATTTCCACTAACCCCAAATTCAGGCTTCCCAAAAGTCCCAAGTCCACATTCTCACAATTCCCACATAAAGAAACTGTAGAGGGAGGCACAGGTTTCAACACAAACAAAAGACCTAGTAAGATGTGGATCTCACTAGGGATTCCCAAATCAGGGAGACCTTAAAATTAGCACAGGGAATGGAGCCTCCACAAGCACACCAAACTTTGTAGACCAAATACATGCTTCACACATATGCGCACTATTTCTCTAATGTATGTAAGTACTCGGTGATTAATACAATGCAAATTCATATTAAAGTAACTGAATTTATGGTTTTTGGTCATTATATGATCTCCTTGAACAGGACCTTAAAAGTATAATCACTATCACATGGAGGTCCACAGTAATTTTTACCTTAAAGAGAGTTCTTCAACACAATAAACTTGGGAAGCAGTGATCTCAATGGGCTGAAACACTTGTCACCAGACTCGCACACAGTGCTGTGTAGACAAATCTCACAGACCCACCCTACGGGCTCATCCACTCTTGTTTAATAAGACATCTTAAGAAGCTTGATTACCAACTTTTCCAGAATTAAAAGTTGTACATTGGGAAAATGGGAAAACATAAAGCAAATACCAAATTGATTTCACCATAGAACTTTCAAAACTTCCTGCGTGTCAAAAATGCCCTGGAGACATTATGGAGGGCTTCAATATGGTGATGTAGGAAAATCCTGAACTCGCCTCCTCCCACAGACATGCCAAATCAATAGCTACACACGGAACAATTCCTTCTGAAAAAGACCTGAAAATGAGCTAAAGAGTTACATAACTACAAAGAACCAAAGAGCCACATTGAGATAGGGAGAGATGTAGTCTTGCCAACCAGCCCAACCCCAGAGCAGTCACTCATAATTGGGAGGTCACTCACAAACACAGGGTTTGTCCTTGAGGAGTGAGGGGTTCGTACCCCACATCAGGCACCCCAACCCTTAGGAACAACACTGGAGAGAAGATCCCTCAAAACATCTGGTTCTGGAAACCAAGAGGACTTATGTCCAAGAGACCAACAGGCTGTGGAGAACTTCCAAGTCCACTCTTAAAGGGCATGTACCCGGGCTTACTTACCCCGGGACCCAGCAGAAAAGCAGCAGCTTGGAAAGCGCCTACATCATATGCAAGAGAGATTTATTTGCAAATCTTCAAGCATCTGTCAGAGACACAGGAGTCTGAGAGGGCTTTCTCTGTGGAAGGAGGCCCAGTTGGGTGCCATTTTTGCACTCTCTCTACCTTGTTAGAGGTACTGCTAGCTAGGAGCTGGCAGGCTTGTCCCTCCCCCATGCTCTCCCATAGCCCCCTTGAAGAAGGCAGGCTTGCCCTACCCACACATGCTCCTGAGGCTCCAAGGCAGCCAGTAAATGGCAGCCACCCCAACCCCAGGCTCCCACATGGCTCTGCTAAAACCAGAAGGCATACACAGTCCACAGTGGCAATGCCCTTTGAATGCCTGGCTCTGTAGCCTGTGATGCTGGGCCTCACAGGACTGAAACAATTGGAGAGACATTTCATGGCAGGCCACCATCACCAGAGTACATCCCAGAAGGCTGACTGAAACCCAGCTCTAGTCTTCCTGTGAAAAAGGCCTATTTACTTGTCCTAGAGCTTCAGCCTGAGGGACAGGATTCAGATTGACCACACAACCAGAGGCTATGCAGAAGCTTTCAGGGAATGTCGGCCAGGAGAACACCAGCTTTGTGCTCTGCTTGGCCTCACTACAGCTCACCAGTACGTCCCAGAGGGAGCTCCTACACTTGTCTGGAGCCCCAGTTTGGCAACTTTCACCAAGGAGATACCTCCAAATCACCTGGTCTAGAATCCAGCAGGGATTATAACTGTGGCCCCATAAGACTATATAAACTTACATACTTTGAAAGCTGCTGCCTGAGGGTCTAGCTCCAAATCATCCTGAAAGTAGGTGCTGTGTGAGAACCTTCCCTTTGGGACAGACAAGGCTGGGTACAACCTTAACAACTGGGACCTATCAGTAATAAATCAGGCTGCTGAGACAATCACAAAGGTCTAAGAGACCATCAAGAATGAGAGGAAGGTTGAAAGATAAATTCATTGCCCATACAAGGCTGTTCTTTCTAAACTGACATTGTTATATCACCGAATGAGAGACACAGAGAGAGAGAGATGAAGAGAAGTAAGATGAAGAAATAGAGAAATATGTTCCAAATGAAAGGACAAGATCAAACCCCAGAAATAAACCCGAATGAAGTGGAAGTAAGTAATGTACCTGATAAAGAGTTTAAAGTAATGGTCACAACGATGCTCACTGAACTCAGGTGGGTAATAGATGAACACAATGAGAACTTCAACAGAGACAGAAAATATTAAAAAGTACCAAACAGAAGTCACAGAACTGAATAGTACAACAACTGAACAGAAAAATAAAACAGAGATGTTCAACAGCCGACCCCACAAAATCTTGGGTTAAGAAACTCAAGGACTTTGCTTCAAAAAGATCAGAATTTAATCCGGTCGGTGTCACAAATACTTCCTTATGGCACTAATATTTAAACTCATGACACCAAAAGAACAGCCATTCCCTAACAATCCCTGAGACTGTCATCTGTGGCTAGTGTGGAGGACCTACCACATCTCTCCTCTGCCTTATCAATGCCTCCCCTCATGTTACAACAAGAACGCTTCACCCCTGTTGCTTCTGACAGTACCCATCACGAACACATGGATCCATGCCAACGTCCATGCCCAAAGCACTCTCTCCTGATGCCCCCAGTGTTTTCAGAGCCACCACCTTCCATACCCACATGGAGAATGTCCTCTGCCTGACCTATATCACTCTGTCATGTGGGCAGCAGAGCATCCCCCAGCACTTCCATGGCTCATGGGGTCCTTTGTGAAAACAACAAATTCAGCTTCCATCCCTAAGATCACCAACAAGTTTAGGGATGGGCTGGGATCAGACACTAGAGCATCCTCTCCACCTCCCTGTCTTCCCCTTCTCACACTGCTCCAGGAGCTCTGGCCACAAGAAGTCAGCTCCTTTCTTTCAGCCAAAATCTCCAAAGCCCCATCAACTTTAATTCATGCAAATAAAGAGTTAAGAGGGTCGAAAGTGATTACATCTCCGAGATCTATATTTCCTGCTATCTTATGTCCACTCATACAGCCCTTCTAGCCTCAGGCTCGGTGGTAGGTAAACTGACCCTTCCTGTAAATCTGGTTTCTGCCCCAAAACTACCCAAGATCTATGTCCGTTAGGAAAATTGTCCTTCTCAGAGGGAACCAGACCCTCAGAGTCCTCCTGACTCCTGTCTCAACTCCACTCCCAGTCACCAAGCCCTAATGGGCATTTCCTGCTTTGCTTTTCTCTTCTTTCAGTCCCAGCACTGTCTGGCTCACAGCCAGACAGTGAGACAGCCCCTAACGGGTCTTTGAGCCCTCCTCCCCCTCTCTCTGGTCTGTGGGACCACCACCTCACAAGAGCAAGGCAGCTATTGCACACCTCTGTTCATGGCCCATTCCACGTCCACACAGCAATGTTGGGATGGACAGTCACCCATGATCAGAAAAATTACTCTGAGAACACCAGTAATAGTAGCCATTTGCTATACACCTGGGCCAGGTACTTTAATTATCTTACTTTGCCAGTCTTTACACAACTCTGAGGTAGAAGCTATTGCTCCCTATTACAGAGGAAGAAAGCGAGGTTCCTGTACTTAAATTAATAGAGGTTCCAAACCTATTTGAGGTCTTGAAACCCTGTGAGACTCTGACAAGAGCTATGAACCCCATATCCAGAAAAATACACGTGCTTAAAAATTATAATGGAAATATAAAATATATGCATACATATATACATATGCATACATGTATACATATAATGCATATTATATATATGTATCATACGTATGCATATAATGCAAAGTCCTGGATACTATTCCAAAGGATTAGCAGACACAGCGAAGAAATCCTTACATCTCCTAGTGGTGCACCGTGGGTTAAAAACTCCACATTAACATCTTTCACTCTCCCCAGAAGAAGGCATCTAGAATTTTAACTCTTTTTTTTCAGTTAATGACCTTGAAGAGGGTTTTATTTTATCCTTATTTTTTTTTTAGCACATTTTATCCCCCTGGAATGCGGCTAAGGCATCCAGCTCATAACTGAAAGGAAAGACAAGAGGAGTGGGGGGAACCATTAAGCTTGACACTGCCCCCCCCCCAGTTCCCCTGAAAAAGCCGACTGCTGTTTCCCTAAATGTATGAGAGACATCTCCCCTGTGCAGCCAGTGTGGCTCTGGAAGAGAAGAGCAGAAAAGAGGCTCTAACTGCATGCAGAGTAACCCACAGTGTTAAGAAACCCAAGGACTTTGCTTCAAAAAGATCAGAATTTAATCTGATCAGTGTCAGAAATACTTCCTTGCTGCACCAGGACTTAAACTCATGACTCCAAACGAACAGTCAACATCGAGCTCTGTAATCACTAAAATGCCCTCACCAGCCGTAGGTTAATAGGTTGTCATTCTGAACATGGGTTGAGCCGGAAACAAGCCACAGCAACAACAAAACAAAACCTCCTCTTCTCCTCACTCACCCACCCATCCATCCAAAAATTTCTGGACACCTATTGGATACATGTGGATTCAGAAATGTCCCTGCTTTCAACAAGCTCACAGCCTACAGGGAGGGACAGGTGATTAAATGGATAATTATAGTGCCATCTGAATGTGGATAAGTGTACATCATAAGGGACAGGTTAAATTAATCAAGAAACAGCCATACAACAGAGTGCTATATAGCCATTAAAAAGAATAATGTGGCACCACATTCATTGACATGGAAAGATCTCCACAATAGTCACTGGAGGGAAACTAGCAGGTTGCAAAATAGTAGTTACAGTATTTTACTCTGTAAAATTATACTGTACACACACACAAATGTTGAAAGGATATTCACCAAATGATTTACCAGTTAGCTCTAGGTGGTACTTTTTCAAGTGATTTTACTTTAGCCTTCATGCTTCTCTGTTTTGTTTGTACAATTTAATTTTTTCCAAAGGAAAGAGCTTTCTCTGGTGAAAATGAGAGGCGCTCACTGGAGAAAATTCAACGTGCTAAGTTCAGTAATGAAGATACTTACCCCCACCGACAGACACGCACACACACACACACAAGTACACGTACAAACATGCACATACACCCTACTCACACGGAACACAGGACTCTAAGGATCCCCTCAAAGGTGAATGGCTATGTCTAGAGTTTTCTTCCATCCTGTTTAGCTACCTATTATGGACTAGAGCGTTAGAAATTAAAGATTTTGGAAAATAAGGAAACAATACCAAATGACCCACAGTATCCACTACCTTCCATGACAACGATTTCTCCATTCTGCAAAAGTGAGTTTCCCTTGAGTAAGGGAAGCCACTTCCTTTTCATCCTGCTAGAATGGGAAACTCTCCTGAAGGGAAAGTGGGTGGGGGAAAGGGATAACTGGGTGATAGGCATTAAGGAGGGCACGTGATGTAATGAGCACTGGGTGTTCTTTGCAACTGATGAATCACTGAGTTCTACCCCTGAAACTACAATACACTATAGGTTAATTAAATTGAATTTAAATTTTAAAAAATTTTCAAAAACACCCTCCTATACTCCAACCCTCCAGACTATGTCTACAAAACACACAGCAGATGCATTCAGCCCTGACCCTCAGCCTCATACCCACCTTTCCTGCTCACACCCAAGCAAGGCTTGGGGTTTAAGATCCTTTATTCACTTAACAAACATTGACTGAGCTTCCCCCCTCCAACCCCCCAAGGACTTAGCTTCTGTTAGCAGCTAACCTGTGGAGGTGAACAAGACAGGCACTGTCTCCTTTTGGAACTCAGGTTCTGGTGGAAGAAAGGGTGACAAAAAGGTGGCTCCAGAGATTCACTCCCTGAGTTCAAGTCCTGGCATCCCATGGACTACCTGGGTGCCATGACTATGCTGGTTGACCTTTTCTGAGCATTGGCTTACCTTTCTGTGAAAGGGGCACAATAAACCTCATTAAGTTGTTAGGGGATTAAATGAAATTATGCATGTGGAATGTTCAGCACAGGGCCCGGCACACGGCGGCCCCAGACAAAGGTTAATTGATATTGTCATAAGTATTTACACTCGTAAGGAGTTGCAGTGAAAGACCCAAGTGTAGAGCTCAGAGGAAAGCAATTGCATCAGAGCCTGCCCCGGGGTCACTGTCCACCTTCCAGATAACACGTCTAATAAGAGGAAGGAAGACTGTGATCGGACTTGGCACACGACTCTCTCTAATTAAAATCATGGCCATCAGGGATGCGCAGCACTGAAGCAATTTCCTGACCACATGGTTCAAGTTGGGCCGTACTGGCAGGAACACGGAGGCAGAATGTTAATACCTCCCATTCTGGGAAAATATATAGTAGGAGCCCCACCACGCTGACCTTTTCCACACAGAGTGTTTTGATTAACTGGCATCCTATTCCTCCCCTGCAGCTCTAGAAGGCTATAAACAGAGAGAGGTGAACAGTCAGCCAATCCCGCTTTGGGTTCCCTTGAAAAGATTAGGAGAGGGCAGTGAGCACAGCGACTGGAGGAGGTGAGGAACCACACCTGCAGGTGCGAGAGGTGAAGTGAGAAGGCGGAGCTGCCCCACCTTGGCTCCTGGTCCTGAGCCAGCCTTGGCCCCGCTGCTGGCCAATTAATTCCAGGCACCAACATCTGTCCTGAATTCGTCAAGGTAATTAGCACCACATGTTATCAACAGGAAGCTGGTACCCACGGGCACTTGAGATAATTGTTTCCACACTGGCATATCTCTGCCTACCGTAAAAGGTCACTGCAGCCGATGTATTCCCACTACCCCCATTCCTCTTCTTAAATGAAAAAAGCTGTCCCTCGCCATGGCAATTCTATCATTTCATTGGCACAGGGCTCAGGGCATCCAGGCAGAGGCTTCTTAGGAGGACGTGTGCTCAGAGAGTTTGCAGTGATTACTTCCTGCACCTTCCGACATCTCAAGTGTCACCCCCTCTCCTCTAAGCGGTAGCTGAGACACACTCAGCTTGGTCTGGTGTGCCTGGGAACTGGTGTGCTCTGAGCAAAAAATACAAATGGAATGGTGACCAAGACTGCTCAGGACCTCCCCACAAACTCTAGGGAAACCTCTCCAGGGGAGTCGGGAAAAAGTGGAGATTGTACAAGGTGTCCTTGCCAGCCCCACACCCATGCTCCAGCCCCATGACTGAGCCACCCCCCTGAACAGCGACAATTCTCTTCTCTCATCCTGGGCAGACGCTCCCACACTTATAAGGCTTATCAGTCTTGTTCAGCTGCCTGTCCCCCTCCCTGCCCACTACCCTGCCTACAGGACAGCCTGATGAGAGCAGGGGGTCTCGGCTGCCTCGTTTGTTCTTCTACCTTCATGCCCCACATATAACCCTCAAGAAACATTTACTGTGTGAATCGTGAATATGCGGTAGGCAGTGAGGCTGTGCTGGATGGGCGTACATTCCAAGGAGCATGAAACTGGGAAGAGCCTTAGCCACCAGGGAAGCACAATCAACAAATTCTTGATTCCAGGGCAAACAGGAACAAGGAGAACCTGACTGTGCACTGAGCCACCCACTGGGGTCCCAGCATGAGTTTGCCAGCAGGCAACAGCCTCCTTCCATGGGACACAAGACATCTGCATGGCAAGATGACAGCAGCCACAGGTCAAGGACCAGACACAGTACACAGAAATGAAGTACTCCCCCAGGCATTCGGCGTTTATTCATCGTTCCATGTGCTCAGCCTGTGTGAGCCTCCCGTAACCCGGGGTGGGACAGGGCGAACTTGCCTGGGGCACATATGCCCCCAGTCATGCCAGGCCATAGCCATAGCAAGCCCTGGCTGAAGGAGGCCCTGTGCTTCTCCCACCACCACCTCCATCAGACCCCCATGAGCCCTCACCCCCAGATCTATGCTCACACTGGTTGCTCTCTGCATCTGGGAAGTGTCCACAGCTGTGGCTCAGGGCCCATCCAGCTGCTTAGTGCCTCTGGATACTTCACAGCTCCCTCAAGCCTTCCTCCCTCCCTCCAGGTCATCCCAGAGAGGGGCACACCCCCAACAGCAGCACACGTCGCTCCTGTGACAACTTTATACCACGTGCATGCTTACTTGATTAATGTCGGTGTCCCCCACGAGATGGTCAACATCACGAGGGCAGGGCCAAAACTAGACTGGCTTTACTTCACCATTCCATCCCCCGTGTCTTGCACTACTCAGGTAAAATGCCAAAAACTCAAGTGGAGTGAAGGAAGGATCTGCTGACCTAGGTCAGCATTTCCCAAACTGTGTCTTAAGGAACTGTTAACCTGTGCTCAGTAAACACAGGTTTGAGAAACACTGTACACTCACCTCACAATACGCACTGGCATATTATTTTTAACTTGGAGGAGTCCTGCAAGAAAGAAACATCTAACTTTAATCCCATGTTTCCCTTTCCCTGAGTCTGAGATCCTCTCCTCATTCCTTTCAACATCCTAGAGAGAATGGTGAGGGTGCCTGGGAGCACCAGTTTGGGAAACATGATATGGATACCACTTCTGTTTTTAAATATTCTATTTCAACAAACAAGTAAACCCCCAATTTTTCAAAACTTCTCTGAGCTATTATGTGAAGGGGGTCTGCTGTGCCCAGGCTTTGCTTCCCACCTGCCTCGGCGCAGCCCTTCCTCCATGGTCTATGGAAATCACGCCGATCAGTTGTGCACAGAAAACTCCCAAGGCTCCCTGACCTTGGGCTTATGCCAGAATGAAAAACCAGGCTGGAACCTAGGCAGGTGTGGAGCAAAATGTCCTCTTCAAGTTCATGTTTTCTTCACCACCACCACTCCCTCCCCATGCTGGTCACATGAAGTAAGAGCACCCATCAGCATTTATACTGTTCAAATCATGATTGCTGATGCTATCCTTTTTGTCTCCTGAGAAACCCAGTGGGTGGTCCTGATACAGTTGTCCTCATTTCAAAGAATAGAGAAACTGAGACCCATGGTTTCTCAAGGTCACCCGGCCCCAGAAGTTGCAGAGTGCAAAGAGAATTTCTGGTCCCATGCATTTCCTGCCAAGGCTCTTCCCCCTTGTGGATCAGGTTACTCTTTGACTCAAAAACTGTCACTGGAAGAGATAGCCAAAGGCCCAGCAGGTCTGCGACCAGAGAGAACTCCCTCACACAGGGAGGGAAGCCTATCCTATGTTGGGCCAGGAGAACCTGACCATCAACAGCCTCTGGGCAGGATCTGGCATGTTGGTTTAACTCAATCCACACAACTGGGTTGTTTTTTCACTGTCTACATTCAAGAGTCAAGAAATTTCATCTTAAAATCTGGAATCCAGCTTCTCTTGAAAACTTAGGGGACATGGTCTACATTTTGGGTCTACATTTCCGGGGCAACCATGAACTGGCACAGGTCTCTATCTCTCCAAACGCACACATCCTCTTCAGTTCACCCCAGGCCTCTTGACTCCCTCCCCCTCACTGATTTACCTGCTGGGCCCTGTGGGCACTGGGGTGTGACCCCCCACTGCTTTGTAGATGCTGGTCTTGTTTCCAAACCACCAGACAGGGAGGTAGGCACAGAGCTGATGAACACAGGGACTGCCAAAGAGGGTGGGGGAAAGCACCACGAAACACATTTTCTGAAGCCTGGAATAACAACTTCCACGGAAAATAAAAACACATTCCTGCAACAAAGAGAAAATGCGGACATAAATTCCCTTTAACCAGCAGCCAAACATTTTAATATTTATGCCTGGATTTTCCCAGGCAATTTTAATTCACATTTGCGCTTTTGCTATAGAAAATAAAAGGGAAGACAGGGGTACGGAACGTGCAAAATACTCAAAAATACCATCATTTAAATGGAATTGAATCCTTTTCAAAATGCTGCGTCCAGTGAAGCTGTTGCCTTGAGAGGTGGTTTGTTTGTTTGTTTGGTTGGTTTTTGGTGGGTTTTTTTTATTGTTGCTTTTGTCAGTTCTGTGCACCACTCAAAACCCGCTGAAAGCTATAAAAAGCACCCGCCATCTCAGTGGACTCCAGAATCACTTGCTGTGGGGCTGGATTCCTATGTGGCCCTTTGGCAGCAGGAGCAGAGCTGGGGGTGACAGCTGAGGAGCTGCTGGGGCCTGTGGCAGGTGAACTTGTTATATTCCATTTCCAAGCCCCACCCCGTTAGATAAAGAGGCAATTCCAGCCGGGGGCTTGCCGCAGCCCAAATACAACTTTGCCAATCCTGGCTGGCAGCGGTGGGAAGAATGCTGCTGCAGAAACAGCGTATTTTCTCAAGTCCTTCAGAGTTCAAGAGTTCACGGAGGCTCTTTCTTCCAGCAAATCCAGCTGCTATGGGCCGTGGCGTTGGCCAGCCAGGCATTGTACTGGGATGGAGAGAAGTTTCTCCCCAAAATGAACTCTCAAATCAGCCCACCTTCCAGATGCTGGTGCACCATCACTTCCTCCAGGGAGCCCTCCACCCTCTCTCCAGCCATCCCATTGTTTCCTCCCAACAGCAGGAATCCTTGGTGAATGTTACACTTAACCTGCTGCCTCAAATTATTGCTTATCCTTTTTACATGGGGACCCAAGTGACTGGAAGCTAAACAAGCTGGTCCCTCAAGGTGGGACAAAGTCTCCTACTTCTCTTTGTAAGCACACATGTGGTGGGCCCTCTGATGGAAGAGCCAACCTTATGCAGTAGTCTGGACATCAGCCTTGAGCTCTAAGCACAGCGAAGAAACAGCAAGAACGTGGACCTGGGGGACCATGTGGCTGGGGGATGGGCCAATGCGCAGTGTGTTTCCAAACCCTTGGCACTGCCTGAGCCTTGGACCCCTGACACTCTCCGGAGAGTAGAGGAGCACCCAGCAGTGACTGAGACTCAGTTCCCACCAGACCAGTAGGACAGAGGCTTCAATTTACGGAATGTAAGACACTTACCCACCTGAGTTTGTGCAAAGAAATTTCCACTGGTCTCAAATCTAGCTCAATAAATGACACAAGGGAAAAAGAAACAGAGTGTGGGCTCTCACCCTCGGTGCAGAGGAGGGAGGCATTGAGAACATGTGGGTGGAGGTTGCAAAATAGGCTCTAGAAGCAGAGAATGGAAGGTGTGTGTGTCCCAAATCTGGGACTAGTAAAAGAGGTTTGCTGATGGAACCGCAGTGGTTCTTTGGATATGATTTCCCTATTGGTCTCAGTAGATATGCGGAGCTTTGCTGTCAGTTTCCCAGGACAAACCACTAAAAGGCCACCTAGAAGCCCCCAAAGAAGCCCCCACTGAGCAGAGTTCTGGCCCCAGTAAGAAGGCCATGCTGTGTCACACTGCAGGTGGTGGTCCCCCACAAGAGTCCCAGGACTCGAAGCAAGTTTCATAAACCCCCTTCATCAGCAAGAAATAAGCCTGGGACATGGTTGAATGAAGAATGAAGAAGTCTGTCCGTCGGGGGCCCTAGCTCAGCAGGTTAAGCGTCTGCCTTTTGCTCAGGTCATGATCCTGGGGTCCTGGGATAGAGCCCTGCATGGGGCTCCCTGCTCAGTGGGGAGCCTGCTTCTCCCTCTGACTGCTGCTCCCCTTGCTTGTACTCTCTTGTGCTTTCTCTCTCATTTTCTGTCAAATAAATAAGTAAAAAATCTTTGGGAAAAAGTGAGGGCCACTCTACTGTTCATTCACTGAAGAAGTGTTCGTGAGGCCCCAGCTGCCATGTACCACACAGCCTGCAAGGGCTCTAGCACAAAAGATACAAAAGGGAGATAGGGAGCCATGGACAGACACAGCCCCTGCCTTCGTGGAGCCTGCCCCTAGTTAGGAGAGAAAACCAACCAAAAACTGACGAATGAATCATTTCAGGTAGGGATTGATGCAGCTAAATAGAAGTAAAGCAAGAGGAGAGAATGAAAACGTGTTGGAAGAAAACTTATCTAGATGGTCACCTGCCGAAAGGGTGACATTTGAGCAGAGACACTTGGGAAGATCGGAGGGGGAGGGTTCCTAGCAGTGGAAGAACCGGCACAAAGGGCTTAAGGCCAGAGAGTGGCCAGGTCAAGGGGGAAGGCCAGGGTGGCTGAGGTAAAAGGCAGGGCACGGTAGGAGGGGCTTCCCTGCCAAGCCACCAGCCACTCATCTTCCTCCCCATCCCACCCACGTCCTGGCCCCAGTGGGACATGTGAGAGAAAGGCTCACTCTGGTGGCTCCCACCCCTAACCTGAGCCTCCAGCACCAGTAAGACCCAGTTAGACCCTAGCCCTAAGAGGAACCCCATGGAGTACCCAGCCTTCACAGAGATAAAATGGAGTGTTTTCCAAACCACACCTTTCTGAACATCCCCTTCAGGCCCAATATCTATGTTTGATATCAGCTCAAAGGAAATTTTCTCTCAAAGCATTAGTTTTGTACGTCCTAGTATTTTTGCACGCAGAGGAACAGGAAACCCAAGCAGTGCCTCAGTTCAAGGAAGATGGCAAGGCCTCCCTCTCCCTTGCTTGAATCACTGAAGCGAAATTGAGCTCCCCAGATGGAAATAAGAGAGGCAAACACTACTGAGGTCCTGAATTAAGCCCTGTGACTAGGCCTGAGGGGACGATCTGCACCCTGACTAGAGACCCAGGGACCTGCCCCAGAAGAAGCAAGTAGAAAAGGCGAGGTCAGAGGTCAAGGCTCAGCAGTGCGGCCTGGTGCCCCCCGGGCTGCTGACTACCTCTCTCAGGGACCCACAGGGCAGCCTCAGCTCCTCTGGCATACAGCCCATACTGCAGAGAAGGGGTCATTCAAATGCCCTCTCCCCTGCACACCCTCCCAATGCCCCACACTGCCCTAGAGACAAAGTCTGAGTGCCCTATAGTCCCACCATCTCGGCCCACTCACAACACTCAACCCATCTGAACCAGTGTTGCTCAGAAGCCTGTCCCCGTGCCCACAACAAAGAGTACATTTTGCAGGAGACCCAGCACACACACCCACACAGGTTTCAGAAACACAAGTTTCAAGAAACCATGATCCTTAATATGTACCATGAGCCCTGATGTTTCCAATCCCATCTTATTCTGTTTCTTTTTAAAGCTGGTCATGACATGCTAAGTTGGTTTCATGCTCCACTAGTAAATCATGAACTACAGTTTGTGTAACAATACACTAAACTGATTTCTGCTATCTGTCCAAATTGCCTTCCCCTTCCGTCCCTCTGAGATTTCTCATGTGCCTTTCTTTCTGCTGGGATTTCCCTTCTCTTCCCTATTCCCCCCTTTCTTTTGCTGATTCGGTTGTTTTCAATCTTGGCTGCACATTAGAATTAGACGGGATGCCTTAAAAAATATACCAATGCCTGAGCATCTGCTCACACCGGTCCTCCCAGAACTTGATTTCATTGGTCACGGTGGAGCCCTGCTCACAGTACCCAAGAGATAGAAGTAAATATTTGTTATATGAACTGATGAGGAAGGCCCTATTATTATCCCATTTTACAGATAAGGAAACTGAACCTTCAGAAGGTTCAGTCAATTAGCCAGTGTCAAGAGCTGGAAGTGGAAAAGGAAGTGGAAAAGGACTCCTATCTGCCCAGTTCCAGAGTCAGAGCCTCCTAACCAGCCCAGGTGCTTCCTCTCACAGCCCAAGAGATAAGAGATGCAACTCACAGCTTTGCCAGACATTCAGGATGAAGATCTAAGGAAAGCCATTAGGTATCACAGTAGGACCGCTTTTCTCCTGGCTCTTTTCCGGCCCTGGGTTCACAGAGCATCCCTGTAACTGACTTGATCCCCAGTACCCTTCTATGGCCACTCTGCTCTCTCACCCAGCTCCCCCATTCCCCTTGCCAGCTGGACACTTCCAAAAGAACATTCTCTCAAATAAAAGGATTCACCCCAAACTCATTCTCTCCTTCCTCTCACCCCCAACATCCCCACTCCCCTGCTTAATGTTTCCACTTATCTAAGTTCAAGATATCCCATCCTCAACATCTCTGACCAGTCCCTCCCTCCCTCCACACTCCCCCAAACCATGCTGCTGGGCACCCAGTCTCCTGTGTTGCCACTCCCCACACTCTACCTCATGACCCCACCACTTCCTTGGCTCCCTGCCAGTTTGCCGCTCTCATGTTCCCCTGGGCTGCAGCAGTGGTCTCCACACATCTTTCTGTTACCATGTTCTCCCCACCTATCGACCCCCACAAATAGGATGCTTGACCAAAGCCCAACTCTGGCCAGATTTCTTCTTAGAATCCTCCAGTGAGCCCATCCTAGCCCACACTGGGAGATAAAACTTAAGTGTCAGAGTCCACTGTTGTGAGATGGTAGGAAGGGACATTTCCAGCCATGTTTTACTATAGCTCAACCTGCACCCCCAACTAACAGATCTGCTAGGTGTGCCATTCCTCAGATACGCCTCCTACAGCCACCCTGACCCAGGCATCAATATTACCCAGTTGCTGAAGGAGGGCTCAAGAGGAAATAACACCATCAGGAGGACCAGCCCATTAAGCTAAATGTTCCAGACACCACTCACTGCTTTCCATGCTAGGGCCATGGCAACAAGTCGCAGCTCAGGTTCATTGATGAACAAATAATAGGACCATGGGGTTACGGAAGTCTGGTAATTTTAACTGTGAAAAATGGTGGGGACTGTAAAGTTTTCTACCAGGGCCATGGGGAAAATGGGTATTGGTGAGGCAGCACAAAATTATGGCAATGCGGAGCCCTATCAGCCTAGAAATTACACCAGGTCATGGGCCTTCAGGCGGCTATAGGGGAAGGGAATACAGGCCCCTGCTCTGCCTTCAAATGAGATATATTTTCATATGAGGAGGAAGTTTTTTTTCAGGGTGTCGGTCTGCTTTAAAGTAGATAAGATTCAGAAGTCTTCAGGGACATATTATTGAGAAACATCTTCCCCTGTACAGAGCTTTCTTTACTCCCAGATCCAGTGAAGGTTGGAATCAAACCCTAGGTGCCCATCCCATGCCCAGATCTCTTCAATTGGATGATCAGGAGCCCCAAAGTCAACTCCTCCCCACCCCGTACCTTGTCCCTGCCTCAGGCCCTGTGCTCCCTTGCCTAGGTTGAGTTGATTGGGGTCCCTACTTTGGCATGCCAAATGCCTAATTGGGAATAATTATAACTCTTAATTATACTTCACACATTACATACCAACACTACAGCTGCTTTTAAGTTTTATTTTTCATTAAAGCAATGTTTTCAAGAGCTTGTTTAAAAAGGAGGGGGAAAAACTACTGAATAATCATTTATAATTTAAAAGTAAATAAGAACCAATTATGATCATGTTTGTGAAACAAAATGCTCTCTCCAATCCAGTTACTTATTAACCTAGAAATCTCTTTGAGTCACCTGGAGCTTCAGACTCATGCACGGAATTTAGTGACTCCAAATCTAAGATTTCAGGATTGGTTTCCAGTAATCAAAGACCAAAAGTTTTTTGGGTAAAAAAACCCAAAACCTATGGAGTGTCCCATCTTAGAATGTACATTCAGATGTATTTGTACTTAGCTCCAAACCTCATGTTCTTGGTGGTTCTTAAACTTTTAAAGGTATAGCACTGAAAACTCTTCTCCAGAGGGGTATCTGGGTGGCTCAGTCAGTTAAGCATCTGACTCTTGATTTTGGTTCGGGTCATGATCTCAGTGGTCTTGAGATCAAGCCCTGCAACAGGTTCTGAGCTCAACACAGAGTCTGCTCCTCTCCCTCTCTCCCTGCCCCTCCCCCCACTTGCACTCTCAATCTCTAAATAAATAAATAAATCTTTTTTTAAAAAACAAAGAAAACTCTTCCCCAGAAAAATGTACATGTACACAAAACATGCCCAAGATTTTGCATATAATTTTAAGAGATTCATAAGGCTAACCACGAATTCCTTAAGATTGATGCTTTTCAAGATACCCAATGTCCACTTGTTTGTTTTTAGTACAGGGCAAAAACATGGAGGAACTTGCAAATTATACGCATTATGAAATTTTTAGACACGATTATTTACAATTCATTCTACAAAACACTAAGTGCCTACTATGTTCCAGGCACCAGGCTAGTTGCCAGAAGTGAGGAAAGGCTGTGTTGATGAATCAAATAGGATCCCTGAAGGGGATCAGTGGGAGAAGCAAGGGGAGGATGCATGTTATACCGAGGGGGAAGGAGGAGGAAATACTGGAAGAATTTTGAGGCCTGTGAGGCTGCCAAGCTTTGACCTTGCTGCCCTGTGAAAGCTGCAGGTGGGGTGAGAGGACAGAGAAGAACCTCAACACAGAACAGGCAATGATGGCATTAATGTGAATACCTGAGTCCCAGCCTAGGAACATTAGCCTCCTGAGAGCAAACTCTTGAGCCTGACCCACTAGCCATGGAACGTTACCAGTGCACTCATTAATTACCAAGTATATACTGTCTTCTAAGGACTCTACATGAGCAGTTCAGGAACAGAAACTCATGACAGAGCCATGTGCTTTAAGAAAGGCAAAAGCTAGGGGTACCTGGGTGGCTCAGTCATTAAGCATCTGCCTTCAGCTCAGGGTCCTGGGATGGAACCCCGCATTGGGCTCCCTGCTCGGCGGGAAGCCTGCCTCTCCCTCTCCCACTGCCCCTGCTTGTGTTCCCTCTCTTGCTGTGTCTCTCTGTCAAATAAATAAATAAAATCTTTAAGAAAGAAAGAAAGAAAGAAGGAAAGAAAGAAAGAAAGGCAAAAGCTAAGTGGAGAGGATATGGCTAAGTACACTGATGGTTTATTGGAACAATTTCTCCTGTGTATCACAACAGTCCCCTAATTCAGAGCTCAGCTTCTTGTGTTTCCAACCTGTTATTTTGCCAGGTACACATCTATTTGACTACCATCTACTATCATAATCATTTTATAAAAGAAAACCATTTCACTGTTATTTAATAAGAATAAAGGATATTAGTATCCTTACCAAGAAAAAAGAACTGAAACTTCACACATACTCAACAATGCACAGATACACATAGGGTTACATGTCTTTCCTTTTCTAATTTTTCTAGACTGGTGAAATTTTGTCACAGCTCAGCACCAGTTCACAGAAGAGCATTTAGAAACCACCACAAGAAGGTTTAGAAAGAAAGCGAGGGCCAAGTATGTAAGGAGCAATTGGCCCTGCCCAGGATAAAGAAGGAAGGTTTCCCAGAAGAAGGATGAAAACAGCTTCAGCTAGTGGGGATGCTGGAATTATATAGATATACTGGGAACGAAGGCAGGTAGTGAGAAAGAAGTACAAGGTCAACCTCGTTTTTGAACTCCTGTTATCACTTAAGAGTCCTCAAAGTCCATATATGTGACTTTTGTACCTTATGCATTGTTAACTCTAAACTGCCCTTATACTCCCAATTTGGACTGTCTTAACTGATGGGAAACACTTCAAGCTATCACCGGATAGTCTTGTTCCCTAAACAACAGTTATGTTTGGTAAGGTTTCCCACATTTGTACATGGGTCCTTATTTTTAAAATACTCAAATACAGGGGCACCTGAGTGGCTCAGTGGATTGGACCTCTGCCTTTGGCTCAGGTCAAGCCCCGCATTGGGCTCTCTGCTCAGTGGGGAGCCTGCTCCCCCCACCCCCCGAGCTCTCTCTCTGCCTCTCTGCCTACTTGTGATCTATGTGTGTCAAATAAATAAAGAAAATATTTTTAAAAAATACTCAAATATTAGATTACAGATGGGAAACCAAAAAGCTATTGTTAGAGAAAAAATACAAATAAATCCTGTATAATTAGAAAAAGGTGAGAGTTATTTGGTGGACTAAAATCAGTACTTCTTTATTCCCAACAATACTCAGTGGATGTAAGCCAACCACTATGTATTTAATTTTGAAAAAGAAGAAAAACATATAAGACTTTAAGTTAAGTATGACCAAATGGCCACAAGGATTTATGTTTTCTCCCTCTGAAAACTCACTAAAATAATAGCAATTTTTTTTAAGTATAACTATCCAAAGGAAAAAAGAATGCTAAAGGAATAATCAGTAAATGAAAAATTTCCACAAATTTTGAGAAGACAGAAAATGAATGGAAGATTGGTAACTTGCACAATAGGGCCAAGAAATCTACTACCAATATGCCCACAAAATGGAGATATCTATGATACATAAACTAATCCCTTTCTCTCTCACCTCAACACAGAACCCCAGAACAGCTTCAGGACTCAAGGTTCTAAATACCACAAAAGGCAGAAAGTAGAGAGCATGAAGGCATGAAGCAGAAAATGGGAGGATTTATTGGAAGTCAAAATATCGAAGTATTTTGCTCCAAAATGTGTTCACAGCCCCCAAACAACCAGTTGACTAACTCTACCCACCCTAAGGAAATCAAAGTTTTATTTTCTGAAGAAGTTAACCTAGTTAGGCTCTGGACTCAGGGACATCATGCATATTAGACATAAAGGTAAGTTAACTTCAGGAGGAGGAGTCAAGATGGTAGAGAAGTAGCAGACTGAGATGACATCAGGTCACAGGAGTTCCGCTAGATAGTTATCAAACCATTCTGAACACCTACAAACCCAACAGGAGATTGAAGAGAAGAAGAGCAGCAATTCTAGAAACAGAAAATTGACCACTTTCTGAAAGGTAGGATGTGTGGAGAAGTGAATCTGAAGTGACAAGAAGATAGACTGTGGGGTGAGAGGCTGGCTCCCAGCAAGCAGTGGAACAACGGAGCACAAAATTCAAACTTTTAAAAAAGTCTGCTCCACTGAGGGACATTGCTCCAGAGTATAAGCAGGGGTGGAGCCCTCGCAGGTGCAGTGTGGTCTCAGGTCCCGTGGGATCACAGAAGGATCGGGGGTGTCTGAATTTAGCAAAGCTCGTAGGTATCAGAGCGGGGAAGCTGGCTACAGAGATGGAGCTGAGGAGTGAGCTCTCAGCTCAGGATTACCTTAAACTATGATCTGTGGCACAATCAGACCACTGCTCTTTGAGTAGGGACTGCACAGGTGGCATATCCAGGGAAACCCACCTTCATCCGCTGAAGAGCAGAACAGCAGGGATCTGCTGGGTTTGGAGACTCTAAACGGGGCATGTGCCAGGGACAGAAACACTCAGTCACAGGCCGGGTGAGCTCAGACCTTGGTCGGAGACCAGGGAGATAGGAGTGATTGAGCGCTTTTCTCCAAGGGCACACTGAGGAGTGGGGCCCTGAGCTCTCGGCTCCTCTGGGAGGAAGACTGTGAGACCGCCATCTTCATTCCCGTCCTCCAGAGCTCTACCGGAAAGCGTTTAGGAAACAAAAGCTCCCCAGAGTGAACCTGAGCAGATTACTTAGCCCTGACCCTGGCAAGGGTGGTGTAATTCTGCCTGGGGCAAAGACACTTGAGAATCACTGCAATAGGCCCCTCCCGCAAAAGATCAGCAAGAGCATCCATCCAAGACCAAGCTCACTGATCAAGGAGAACAGTGGAATTCCAGAGGAGGGGAAAGTAAAGCATGGAATTCATGGCTTGATTCTTTAGTCTTGCAAAATTAATTACATTTTTTTAATTTTATTTTTTTCTTATTCTAATTTTTTGAACTTTTCCTCTTTCCTCTTTTAATGTTTTTTAACTAGTTTATCTTAACAATACCTTTCAAAAAAATCTTTTTAAACCTTCATTATTATAGTAATATTTTATCCTTCATTGTATCTAACTTTAATTTTTGTATACATATAGGGTATTTTCTTCTAAAAAAAAAAAAAATATATATATATATATATATCCTAATTCTAGCACAGGGTTTGTTCTAGTCTCCAGCCTCAGCAAATTCTCTCCACTTTCTTTTTCTTTCTTTTTCCAACTGACTTATCTTACCAATTCCTTTTTTAGAATTTTTTTACATTTTCATCCTTATAGTCATATTCCATTCCTCCATCATGTTTACCCTTATTTTTGTATATATATAAGTTTTTCTCTCTTTAAAATTTTGGGTGGTAGTTTCTTCTAAGAGACCAAAATACACCCAAAATCAAGCGGGTGGCTCTGTTCTATTCACCAGTCATATATACATATATATATTTCTTTTTAATTTTTTAAAAGTACTTTTTACCCCCTTTCTTCTGCCCCTAATTTGGGGTCTCAACTGATTTGGTTAACGAACATTTTTCTGGGGTCTTTGCCACCATTATAGTATTTTATTCTCTCATTCATATGTTCTTATCTGGATAAAAATGACAAGGCGGAAAAACTCACCAGAGAAAAAGAACAAGAGGCAGTACTGAAGGCTAGGGACTTAATTTACAGGGACTTGGTAACATATTAGATCCAGAGTTCAGAATGAAAATTCTCAAGATGCTAGCTGTGCTCGAAAAAGGCATCGAAGATATTAGAGAAACCCTGTCTGGAGAAATAAAAGCCCTTTCTGGAGAAATTAAAGAACTAAAATCTGACCAAGCTGAAATTTAAAAAGCTACTAATGAGGTGCAATAAAAAAATGGAGGTGCTTACTGCTAGGATAAATGAGGCAGAAGAGAAAATTAGTGATATAGAAGACCAAATGATGGAGAATAAAGAAGCCAAGCAAAAGAGAGATAAACAATTACTGGACCACAAGGGGAGAATTTGAGAGATAAGTGATACCATAAGACAAAACAATATTAGAATAATTCTGATTCCAGAAGAAGAGAGAGAGAGGAGGGCAGAAGGTATATTGGAGTGAATTATTGTAGAGAATTTCCCTAATATGGCAAAGGGAACAAGCATCAAATTCCAGGAAGAACAGAGAACCCCCCCTCAAAATCAATAAAAATATGTCCACACCCCATCATCTAATAGTAAAACTTACAAATCTTAATGACAAAGAGAAAATCCTGAAAGCAGCCCGGGACAAGAAGTCTATAACATACAATGGTAAAAATATTAGATTGGCAGCAGACTTATCCACAGAGACCTGACAGGCCAGAAAGAACGGGCATGATATATTAGAGCACTAAATGAGAAAAATATGCAGCCAAGATATATCCTATATAACCTATATCCAGCTAGGTTATCATTGAAAATAGAAAGAGAGATAAAAACCTTCCAGGACAAACAAAAATGAAAAGAATTTGTAAACACCAAACCAGCCCTACAGGAAATATTGAAAGGGGTCCTCTAAGCAAAGAGAGAGCCTAAAAATAGTAGACAAGGAAGGAACAGAGACAATATACAGTAACAGCCACCTTACAAGCAATACAATGGCACTAAATTCTTATCTTTCAATAGTTACCCTGAATGTAAATATGCTAAATGCTCCAATCAAAAGACACAGGGTATCAGAATGGAAAAAAAAAATCAATATGCTGTCTACAAAAAACTCATTTCAGACACAAACACACCTCCAGATTTAAAGTGAGGGGATGGAAACAATTTACCATGCTAATGGACATCAGAAGAGAGCTGGCAATCCTTATATCAGATAAATTAGATTTTAAGCCAAAGACTATAATAAGAGATGAGGAAGGATGCTTTATCATACTCAAAGTGTCTGTCCAACAAGAAGATCTAACAAGTTTAAATATCTATGCCCCTAACATGGGAGCAGTCAACTATATAAACCAATTAATATGAAAATCAAAGAAACACATCAACAATAATACAATAATTGTAGGGGACTTTAACTCCCCCCTCATTGAAATGGACAGATCATCCAAGCAAAAGATCAACAAAGAAATAAAGGCCTTAAATGACACACTGGACCAGATGGGCATCACAGATATACTCAGAATATTCCATCCCAAAGCAACAGGATACACATTCTTCTCTAGTGTACATGGAATATTTTCCAGAATAGATCACATCCTGGGTCACAAATCAGGTCTCAACCAGTACCAAAAGACTGAGATCATTCCCTGAATATTTTCAGACCACAGTGCTCTGAAGCTAGAACTCAATCACAAGAGGAAATTTGGAAAGTACCCAAATACATGGAGTCTGAAGAGCATCCTACTAAAGAATGAATGGCTCAATGAGGAAATTAAAGAAGAATTGAAAAAATTCATGGCAACAAATGATAATGAAAACACAATGGTTCAAAATCTGTGGGACACAGCAAATGCAGTCCTGAGAGGTAAATGTATAGCGATACAAGCCTTTCTCAAGAAACAAGAAAGATCTCAAATATACAACCTAACCCTACACCTAAAGAAGCTTGAGAAAGAACAGCAAAGAAAGCCTGAACCCAGCAGGAGAAGAGAAATAATAAAGATCAGAGCAGAAATCAATGAAATAGAAACCAAAAAAACAATAGAACAAATCAACAAAACTAGGAACTGGTTTTTTGAAAGAATTAATAAGATTGATGAACTCTTGGCCAGACTTATGAAAAAGAAAAGAGAAAGGACCCAAATTAATAAAATCATGAATGAAAGAGAAGAGATCACAACCAACACCAAAGAAATACAAACAATTATAAGAACATATTATGAGCAACTATACACCAGCAAATTTGACAATCCCTGGAAGAAATGGATGCATTCCTAGAGACATAGAAACTATCAAAACTGAACCAGGAAGATATAGAAAACCTGAACAGACCCATAACCAGTAAGGAGATTGAAACAGTCATCAAAAATCTCCCAACAAACAAGAGCCCAGGGCCAGACAGCTTCCCAGGGGAATTCTACCAAACATTTAAAGAAGAATTATTACCTATTCTCCTGAAACTGTTCCAAAAAATAGAAATGGAAGGAAAACTTCCAAACTCATTTTATGAGGCCAGCATTACCTTGATCCCAAAATAAGACAAAGACCTAATCAAAAAGGAGAATCATAAACCAATATTCTTGATGAACACAGAGGCAAAAATTCTCACCAAAATACTAGCCAATAGGATCTAACAGTACATTAAAAGAATTATTCACCACGACCAAGTGGGATATATTCCAGGGCTACAAGGTTGGTTCAACATCTGCAAATCAATCAATGTGATACAATACATTAATAAAAGAAAGAACAAGAACCATATGATCCTCTCAATAGATGCTGAAAAAGCATTTGACAAAGTACAGCATCCATTTTTGATCAAAACTCTTCAAAGTGTAGGGATAGAGGGTACATACCTCAATATCATCAAAGCCATCTATGAAAAACCCACAGCAAATATCATTCTCAATGGAGAAAAACTGAGAGCTTTTCCCCTAAGGTCAGGAACATGGCAGGGATGTCCATTATCACCACTGCTATTCAGCATAGTACTAGAAGTCCTAGCCTCAGCAATCAAACAACTAAAAGAAATTAAAGGCATGCAAATCATCAAAGAAGAAGTCAAACCATCACTTTTTGCAGATGATCTAATACTATATGTGGAAAACCCAAAAGACTCCACTCCAAAACTACTAGAACTCATACAGGAATTCAGTAAAGTGTCGTGGTATAAAATCAATGCACAGAAATCTAGCTGCATTTCTATACACCAACAGCAAGACAGAAGAAAGAGAAATTAAGGAGTCAATCCCATTTACGATTGCACCCAAAACCATAAGATACCTAGGAATAAACCTAACCAAAGAAGCAAAGAATCTGTACTCAGAAAACTAGAAAGTACTCATGAAGGAAATTGAGGAAGACACAAAGAAATGGAAAAATGTTCCATGCTCATGGATTGGAAGAACAAATATTGTGAAAATGTCTATGCTACCTAAAGCAATCTACACATTTAATGCAATCCCTATCAAAATCCCATCCATTTTTTCAAAGAAATGGAATAAATAATCCTAAAATTTATATGGAACCAGAAAAGACCCTGAACAGCCAGAGGAATGTTGAAAAAGAAAGCCAGAGTTGGTGGCATCACTTCAAGCTCTAGTACAAAGCTGTCATCATCAAGACAGTATGGTACTGGCACAAAAACAGACATATAGATCAATGGAACAGAATAGAGAGCCCAGAAATAGACCCTCAACTCTATGGTCAACTAATCTTTCACAAAGCAGGAAAGAATGTCCAGTGGAAAAAAGACAGTCTCTTAAACAAATGGTGCTGGGAAAATTGGACAGCCACATGCAGAAGAATGAAACTGGACCATTTCCTTACACCACACACAAAAAGAGACTCAAAATGGATGAAAGACCTCAATGTGAGACAGGAATCCATCAAAATCCTTGAGGAGAACACAGAGCTTCAACCTCAGCTGCAGCAACTTCTTCCTAGAAACATCACCAAAGGCAAGGGAAGAAAGGGCAAAAATGAATTATTGGGACATCATCAAGATCAAAAGCTTTTGCACAGCAAAGGAAACAGTCAACAAAACCAAAAGACAACTGACAGAATGGGAGAAGATATTTGCAAATGACATATTAGATAAAGGGCTAGTATCTAAAATCTATAAAGAACTTATCAAACTCAACACTCACAGAACAAATAATCCAATCAAGAAATGGGCAGAGGACATGAACAGACATTTCTGCAAAGAAGACATGCAGATGACCAACAGACACATGAAAAAGTGCTTAACATCACTCAGCATCAGGAAAATGCAAATCAAAACCACAGTGAGATACCACCTCACAGCAGTCAGAATGGCTAAAATTAACAAGTCAGGAAATGACAGATGCTGGTGAGGATGCAGAGAAAGGGGAACCCTCCTACACTGTTGGTGGGAATGCAAGCTAGTTCATCCACTCTAGAAAACAGCATGGAGGTTCCTTAAAAAGTTGAAAATAGAACTACCCTATGACCCAGCAATCACACTACTGGGTATTTACCCTAAAAATACAAATGTAGTGATCCAAAGGGGCATGTGCACCCGAATGTTTATAGCAGCAATGTCCACAATAGCCAAACTATGGAAAGAACCTAGATGTCCATCAACAGATGAATGGATAAAGAAGAGATCATATAGATATATATACACACATACATATATGTGTATATATATATATATATAATGGAATACTATGCAGCCATCAAAAGAAATGAAATCTTGCCATTTGCAATGACATGGATGGAACTAGAGGGTATTACCCTGGGCAAAATAAGTCAAGTGAGAAAGACAATTATCATATGATCTCCCTGATATGAGGAATTTGAGAGGTAAAGTGACGGGTTTGGGGGATAGGGAAGGAAAAAATGAAACAAGATAGGATTGGGAGGGAGACAAACCATAAGAGACTCTTAATCTCACAAAACAAACTGAGGGTTGCCGGGGGTAGGGGGGTAGGTGGGTAGGGAGAGGGTGGTTGGGTTATGGATATTGGGGAGAGTATATGCTATGGTGAGTGCTGTGAAATGTGTAAGCCTAATGATTCATAGACCTGTACCCCTGTTGCTAATAATACAGTGTATATTTAAAAAAAAAAAGGTAGGTTAACTTCAGTTCCCATTCCTTCACCTTATTCCCAGAAATTCCAGTTAGGCCCCAATAATCTGTGAAGCCCCTGGGGCTGGGGATCTGAATATTCATGGCACCTGGACCCTTCTTCCCAGCGATGCCAAAGGCTCTCCTTCTGTACGGATGTGGATGCCAGCTGGTATGAGACAAGCCTGCTGCTGCATAGACTGTCAAGTGGACTGGCTTGACTTGGCCAGTCTCAGCCCAAATCCAATCATGTCCTAATCAGGTTTAATTGAGATTAATAAACTCTCACAACTGGCTCTAGGTATTTCATCAACAGACATCTTGCTAAGAAAACTGCTCTGTGGGCCTCCATTCTGGCCAAATAATTTCCACCTTTCTCCCTCCCCACCCTGGCTCCTAGCCCATCAGACCACCCAACCCTACAAGAACAAAAGAAAATACCAAGGAAATTTTCAGGACCCAAAGAGGATGGGAAGAGCAAAAGTAGGAAGACTACTGAGTCAGAAATATCAAAGCCCTGGCATGAGCCTCTTTGCCCCACTCTGATAGCCCCTATAGAGTAGATTCAGGAAAGTTCTAGAAGCATTGTGACCATGACTGTTAGGCTATCTGCATTGCAGCTAATGCTTCCTGGCTCTGCTCAAATGGGCTGCTAACTGGACTAAAAGGAAAAATCAGTCATTCATTTCCTTAAAAGATAATTGTTAAGCACCTCCTCTGTGCCAGGGCACATGGAAGACTGGGAGAAGCGGTTAGTCCAGCTGACACAGCCAGCCAAAATGGACAGCAGAACAAGATGAGCCCAGAGAACCACAAAGGCTGGATTATGCCATACCAGACAGGCCACAGAAAGAGGGTTGGATTTCCTCCTGAGCACAGTAGGGAGTTACTTATGAATGCAGGACATCACCTTCTATGGTCTGAGGAAGATGCCTGGGCATAAACTTTACAGCATAGTCCCTTCTTTTTACTTTGGAGGAACACTTCCCTAGAATAAAATAAGTTTATTTACTCATCCATCAATTATATACCTCAGTAATAAAACTTAACTCTCCCACAACACCAGAGAGATCAGGCTCATGTGGTCAATAGGAAAGCTTGTCCTAAAGAACTGCTGTAGTCTTCAGTCTGCCTAGGGACAGCTCCACGTCCCAGCTCCATTTTCCTGGGGAAAAAAACACAGCTTCTGCCCTCAGAAGGCTGGAGAGAAAGGGCAGGTCAACCTGTGATTCCACAAACAGGAAAAGCCCCCTATCAGACTCCAGTTCTAAGGAACTCAGGACTTCAGAAGGGAACAAATGACGTGAAAGGAAATGAACTTCACACTGGAATGAAAATCATGAAAATGTACCACACAATACTTTTTCCATATTTTGAACTCCTTCAGAGGAATTCCCTGCTAAAACAGTGACCCAGAAGTCAGGGCTGTCAGAGTGAAAAGAAGGAGGGATGGGTCTCTCTGCTTTTTCAGACCAAAAAGCAAGAAAATTCCCCATCTAGTTTACCTCATCCCCATTAACTCGGACTCTGCGTGGGCTTTTCACAGAAACACTTTTCAGAGAGTCCTAGCTGAACACTTCAAAAAACTTGAACACTGGAGATGCTTTTTTGACGGGGCAGAGAAGGTAATAGCTTTGGTCTCGAGAGTCTGCATTGGCACCAACAACCCATTCTGAGCCTGTAAGTTGTCCCAACCCCTGGGAAGAGCTTTTCAGAAAAACTAGAAATGGGCCCCTGCCTTACCCATTGAGGCATGAATACTGTGCCCATTACCCAAAGTGCCAGGTATGAAGAAGAGAACATGGGATGGCGGTCACAGTGAAAGCTGCAATTACCACCAACTCTGGCTCACCTCTGTGCTCCCCTATCCCCACTGACTTTCTATCAGGTGTTTTGGTTTTTTTTTTTTCCAAACCCACTGCAACTCAAGTGTTGAGCTGGGTTCCTGTATGTTGCCAGAGCTCTCTTACCAAAGCCTTCTGGGGAAGCCAGAGGCCCCAGTTCATGCCCTATCTCATGCCTCTTATCTGAGGACATTGGGTGGGGAGTCCCAAGACTTGCCAAAGTTTCCTGTGAAAAGGAAAAGCCACTTTCTGGACAGCAAGGGGTTAGAACAGACAAAGAGGACTTTGAACTTTGAACAAGAGGCCTTTGGCTGAAAGGGAAGCAAGGGCTAGGTGAAGCTTGTGATTCCGGAGCTCTCCAAAGCTTACAAATTTAAACATCAGCAAACAAGCAATTGATGACACAAACTCAATTTGTTCCATCTTCTCACTTCCCACTGCCTTCATGGAGTATAGGGACTGGCCATCGGTGTTCTGGACTATCAGAGCAGTGTCCACCTCAAGGCTTGCCCCTCCTACCCAGCTCCCAGACTGGGACTACATATCCATTAGAGTGGCTCTTCTCAAACTCAGCTGTGGCCATGTCTCTCCCGGAGTGAACACTCTTCAACAACCAACCACTGCCTGTTAAAGGAAGTCCAACAAGCTACCTAAAGTAACATGCATGGCTTTTTGTGATCTGTCACTCATGACCCCCCATCCCAGTTTCCCCTCTGCCCTACTCTTGTCTTCCCCCACAATGCACCTCCTTCCCATTTGGCAGAAACATACAACCAGCAACAACTCCCAGCATGTGCCACGGGGTTTTCATGCCTGTACCTTTGTGTATGCTATCCTCCCTGCCTGGAATGCTTTCTTCCTCTGCCTTATCCATTCATAAAACTTCTCTCAAAATAGTCACCTAAATATTATGTCCCTCTAGGGTGCCTGGGTGCCTCATTTAGTTGAGTGTCCAACTCTTGGTTTCAGCTCAGGTCACGACACTAGGGTCAAGATCAAGATTCATGTCAGCCTCCATGCTCAGTGGGGAGTCTCCTGGAGATTTTCTCCTTCTCCCTCTGCCCCCCCCCACCACTCTGTCTCTCCCTCTCCCTCACACATCGATAAATAAATCTTTAAAAAAAAAATGTTCCCTCTGAAGACTTCTCTGATAACTGATCTCCTCTTCTGTTGACCAGTAGGACATGTAACACCAAATGACAAGTGTTGGTCTACTCCACTAGTCACTTAGAACATAGGCTAAAATTTCATCCTTCACCAGTCCTCTCTCCAATCTATAGAATGAAAGGATCTTTGCATTGTCCAGAATCAGGGTAAAATCATTCCTGTTTTATAGTTGAAAAAACTGAGGTCTAGAGAGGTAAGATTCACAATGCCAGTTGACAGTAGACTTGGATCTAGACATCAGTTTCAATTTACCCAACTTCTAATCCAGAGTATTTTCTTTTAAGTTTTTAAAAATTTCTTTTCAGTGTTCCATAATTCATTGTTTATGCACCACACCCAGTTCTCCATGCAATACATGCCCTCCATAATACCCCCCACCAGGCTCACCCAACCTCCCAACCCCCCGCCCCTCCAAAACCCTCAGATTGTTTTTCAGAGTCCACAGTCTCTCACGGTTCATCTCCCCCTCCAATTTCCCCCAACTCCCTTCTCCTCTCCATCTCCCCATGTCCTCTGTGTAATTTCTTATGCTCCACAAATAAGTAAAACCATATGATAATTGACTCTCTCTGCTTGACTTAGTTCACTCAGCATAATCTCTTCCAGTCCCATCCATGTTGATATAAAGAGTTGGGTATTCATCCTTTCTGATGGAAGCATAATACTCCATATTGTATATGAACCACATCTTCTTTATCCATTTGTCCGTTGAAGGGCATCTTGGTTCTTTCCACAGTTTGACAACTGTGGCCATTGCTGCTATGAACACTGGGGTACAGATGGCCCTTCTTTTCACTACATCTCTATCTTTGGGGTAAATACCCAGTAATGCCATTGCAGGATCATAGGGAAGCTCTATTTTTAATTTCTTAAGAATCTCCACACTGTTTTCCAAAGTGGCTGCACCAACTTGCATTCCCAACAACAGTGTAAGAGGGTGGTTCCCCTTTCTCCACATCCTCTCCAACACACATTGTTTACTGCCTTGTTAATTTTGGCCATTCTAAGTGGTGTAAGGTGGTGTCTCAATGTGGTTTTTTTTTTTTATTTTATTTTTTATAAACATATAATATCTTTTTATCCCCAGGGGTACAGGTCTGTGAATCGCCAGGTTTACACACTTCACAGCACTCACCATAGCACATACCCTCCCCAGTGTCCATAATCCCACTCCCCTCAACCCCCCTCCCCCCATTAACCCTCAGTTTGTTTTGTGAGATTAAGAGTCACTTATGGTTTGTCTCCCTCCCAATCCCATCTTGTTTCACTTACTCTTCTCCTACCCCCTTAACCCCCCATGTTGCATCTCCTCTCCCTCATATCAGGGAGATCATATGATAGTTGTCTTTCTCCGATTGACTTATTTCGCTAAGCATGATACCCTCTAGTTCCATCCACGTTGTCGCAAATGGCAAGATTTCATTTCTTTTGATGGCTGCATAGTATTCCATTGTGTATATATACCACATCTTCTTTATCCATTCATCTGTTGATGGACATCTAGGTTCTTTCCATAGTTTGGCTATTGTAGACATTGCTGCTATAAACATTCGGGTGCACGTGCCCCTTCGGATCACTACATTTGTATCTTTAGGGTAAATACCCAGCAGTGCAATTGCTGGGTCATAGGGTAGTTCTATTTTCAACATTTTGAGGAACCTCCATGCTGTTTTCCAGAGTGGTTGCACCAGCTTGCATTCCCACCAACAGTGTAGGAGGGTTCCCCTTTCTCCGCATCCTCGCCAGCATCTGTCATTTCTTGACTTGTTAATTTTAGCCATTCTGACTGCTGTGAGGTGGTATCTCATTGTGGTTTTGATTTGTATTTCCCTGATGCCGAGTGATGTGGAGCACTTTTTCATGTGTCTGTTGGCCATCTGGATGTCTTCTTTGCAGAAATGTCTGTTCATGTCCTCTGCCCATTTCTTGATTGGATTATTTGTTCTTTGGGTGTTGAGTTTGCTAAGTTCTTTATAGATTTTGGACACTAGCCCTTTATCCGATATGTCATTTGCAAATATCTTCTCCCATTCTGTCAGTTGTCTTTTGGTTTTGTTAACTGTTTCCTTTGCTGTGCAAAAGCTTTTGATCTTGATGATGTCCCAATAGTTCATTTTTGCCCTCGCTTCCCTTGCCTTTGGCGATGTTCCTAGGAAGATGTTGCTGCGGCTGAGGTCGAAGAGGTTGCTGCCTGTGTTCTCCTCAAGGATTTTGATGGATTCCTTTCTCACATTGAGATCCTTCATCCATTTTGAGTCTATTTTCGTGTGTGGTGTAAGGAAATGGTCCAATTTCATTTTTCTGCATGTGGCTATCCAATTTTCCCAACACCATTTGTTGAAGAGGCTGTCTTTTTTCCATTGGATATTCTTTCCTGCTTTGTCGAAGATTAGAATATCCAATGGAAAAAAGTCTCAATGTGGTTTTGATTTGAATCTCCCTGATGGTTAGTGATGATGAACATTTTTTTCATCTTTCTGTTAGCCATTTGTATGTCATCCTTGGAGAAGTGTCTGTTCATGTCTTCTGCCCATTTTTTGACATGATTATCTGTTTTGTGTGTGTTGAGTTTGAGGAGTTCTTTATAGATCCTGGATATCAGCCCTTTGTCTGTATTGTCATTTGTAAATATCTTCTCCCATTCCGTGGGTTGCCTCTTTGTTTTGTTGACTGTTTCCTTTGCTGTGCAGAAGCTTTTGATCTTGATGAAAACCCAAAAATTCATTTTCGCTTTGTTTCCTTTGCCTTTGGAGACATATCTTGAAAGAAGTTGCTGTGGCCGATGTCAAAGATCCAGAGTATTTTCTACCAGGACTCCCTGCCCACAAGGGGCTGGGCCTGCCCACCTCCATAGAAGGTGACATCTTCAACCTTAAATCCCATTCAGCCAGAGTAACATGATACAGAGGTCTCTGGAATCTGGGCCTCTTCTGGGAACTGCCATGTTCCCTTGGAGCCTTCTCCCATTTCCAGGGAGCTCAGAAGACTCCCAGACAGCAGCTTACCTCGGGATACCTATACTCACCCAAGATCTTGAGGTCCCTGGAAGACCTCCCTCAAAGCACTGTTTTCCAAGGAGTAGAAAGATGACCGAGTTGCATGACCTTGGGCAGACGGTCAAGGGAGAGATATGGTATAGAGGCTGAGAGCACCTGTATTCTCCACATTGTCTTAACCTCCTAGAGTCATAAGTATAGAGAAGGCCATCAAAAAGGAGCCTTTAATTACCTGCAGGTGTCCCAATTAAGCAGTATTGCCTTCCCAATTAGCAGTCCCTTCCATTGGAAATCATTAGGCTTAATTCCATTTCCTGGGAAACATCTTAATCAAGCAAGCTCTGTCCCCAACTCCTGAAGCAGGCAGACTGTTGCTGTTGTCAGCCTGGCCTTGTCTGGTCTAGATGATGCTGCTAAACTGGGCTTTGGGTCAATTTCCCAATTAAACATATCCCTTTAATTGCCCTGTTTTCTACTGTTTATGGCCAAACCAAGGATCTGTTTCTTTCATTACTTGCTAATGGTAGATCATGTTCAAAGAAAGCCCTTCCTTAAAGAAGGAAATAAATTTGTAAGTGTACTCGATGAAATCATCTCTTATAAAAAATAAATCTAAAACACTATAGGGTGAGAGCTACAAAGCACAGCCTGTTTTCCAGATGTAACTTGAAATCTACAGGTGCCTTTACTCCCAAAGTCAAGGTAGCCCCCAGTTACTGTCCTCTTTTTTTCTTCACTATTCCCCAGAAACATTATATTGAGGGTAACAACCTTAGGAAAGAGGGGATTGTTCAGGTGCATATGTCCATAGAGGACTCTCCAAGCTCTCAGTCTTTGAATCTTAAGTATTTGAATCAGAAGGTGACAGAGAGATATAGGAAGAAGCAAAGGATTCAGAGGTGTCCCAGCCCAGACGACTGTCAGGGGAATTATAGCCTATTACATGTCAGCACTGAATCCATCTGCTGACCACCAGCTTTGTAATTTTTCTACAGATCCTCCTCCTCGCTTCATGATCCAATTCTCTTGTCCCAAATTCAGAGCCCCAATCTCATGTTGATAAAGAACTCACTGCCAACAGAGGAGTTCATTTTTCATCTACATGAGCCTGAAATCCTTCACGCTGCAATGCTGGCAATGCAGTTTTCTTCCCCATCCCCAGCATAGCATCCTCCTTGCACTCTGCTGGTTTATCTCTCTCCTCCTTTTGCTCCATTCTCAACAGACATAAGCCCCTAGGAAAGGGGAAAGGGAGGGAGGCAAAGTACAAGATAGAATTGGTTCAATCGCAATTTAGAATCCCTTGAAACTTATCCCTGAAAACCTTACAAAAACATCTTAATTTTCACTCTGAAATAGACTGAACTTCAAATCAAATTCTCTTTCCTTTAACTTTTTTTATATCTATGTTAATCACATTCTTATGAAATTGAAGTGAGAGAAGTGTCCCTCTTCTTGGTAATAAATTTAATATGGAGATGATTAGAAGTGCATTTGTCATTGTTGCCTGGAGAGCCTCATGCATTAGCCCTCCAGAAATTAGATCAACACATAACCATCCCTGCCACTCCCCGGGTCCTCACTGCAGTGTCGGCCTCTGCAACAATCACCTGCTACTGATTTTTTTTCTCAAATTATTTATTTTTTTTAAATTTCAAAATTAGCTCACCTTAACTCATTACTATTCAATACTTAGAGACAAACTCCCAAACCCTAGAGGACTCTGGTCCTAATAGGTTAAAAAAATTATGTAGATACATATAAATATATATATACATACACACACACACATATACACACACTGAAGACTATCCATATATATATACACACATATATACATGTATATACTATACATATATATGGATAGTCTGACGTATGTATATATATGTGTGTGTCTATGTGTATTTGTATATATATGTGTGTGTGCATATATATAATCTGAAGCATATATATCTGTGCATATATATATGTGTGTTTGTGAGTGTGTATGTATATATACACACACTATATATATATATATATATATAGTGTGTGTGTGTATATATATGTGTGTGTATACATATACACATATATATATAAAACCTGAAGTCAGTTGCTTTCTCTTGACCTCTACCATTTCTTCCCTCTCTTTGCAGTAGACAAAACTATTTAGATCTGATAAAGCACCTGGCCTGTTAGATGAGCTTCCTTTTCTCCCCTATAGAAATCCTGATTGAAAATGTCGCTGCTCCAATAGTGGTCTAGAGACATTTCCCGGGCACAAGTCACAATTTGTCACTGAGTTCGCTTTCAAAGCCTCCTGGTTGGAAAATGGGACTCTTCAGATTTTCCTTAACAAAGTCTCAAGTTAGCCCTGAGAATTCAGATAACCTATGTCCCATACCTTGTGCCCCATGCTGCTCAGGCCTCTGTGCTAGGTCCAAGGATTAAGCCATGTAAAAGCCTTGTGACAATAGCAGTCAAAATACTAACACTACTACTAATTATAGTTAACATGTGAGTCCTCACTATGTTCCAGAAACAATCAAAAGACTTCTCCCTGTATTATTTCATTTATATGATAGATAGGGAGATAGTTCTCCTATATTATTTCATTTGTATGATAGAAATAGATAAATTTCATTTATAAGATAGATGTGATAGATAGAATGAAATAATAGATATATTATTTCATTATATGATATAGATAGACAGATATTACTATTATCCTCATTGTATGGAAAGGGAAACTGAAGTTCAGAAAAGTCAAGTAATTCCTTCTAGAACATACAGCTAGTAAGTGTGCCCCGGACTCACAATCAGGTAGTTCTATTGCCAAGATGCTTGAAACCTCAGAGGAGACAAGGAAGGAAATTAACACTGAGCTGGGATTAGCATCTATCTTATGTACTGAATTCTATACCTGTTCTGCCTCTATGAATGCAAATTAATTCATTATATTAGACTGGAACCTGGACTCAGGTTCTGACTTCAAGTGAATCACTTTCCCTCTGAGCCTTAGTTCTCATCTATGTAACGAGAATATTGGACTGAGTGATCCCATGGGAAACTTCTAGCTCTTACAGTCTGGGAGTCTAAGTAGATAAGAAATAGATGGTACTATGGACAGTCCTTTAAAGTTGGAGAAGACTTGGAGTTGATCTAACCTAGTCATGCCAAGTGCACTGCATATAAGCCACCACTTTCCTATACTGTGCCCATGGCAGACATCACCAATGGATCACCATCTTTCTTACTGATTCCAGTTATAGATTCAGAATCCTTTACAACTCTATGCTAAGAAAGCAATGCAGTGAAGCAACAGCACGTTGGATAAACCTACTTGCCATCCCAATGTTTACCAACTGTTCCAATTTACAAGTGGGGAAACTGAGGTCCACAGAGAGTAAGGGATTCAATAAACATCTTTTGAGCAATTAATATGTCACAGGACTTGTGTTAGATCTCAAAGATAAAAAGATGAAAAGGACACAGTCTTGTTCTCTAATGACTCAGAATATTCTGTAATGAGTATTATTTGACCATGTGGGAAGCCAACTAACTTGACTAACAGATTCATGGAAGGCCTCTGGCAGGAAGCAACACTTAAGCTAGACTTGAAGGGAAATAACAGTTTGTCAGATGAAGAAGGGGCAAGAAGGCCATTCTAAGCATGGAAGACTCTAACAACGGAAGAAAGCCCAGCCTACTCAAAGAGTTATAAGTTGCTAAGGATAGCTGAAGTCTTGGAGCAAAAAATGCAGTGAGTTAGGAAATGATGAGCAGAGAGGAGGCCAGCAGTACCCAGCCATGAAGACCCACACAAGCCACACTACAGAAGCTGTCCTCAGAAGACATGCTGCATTCCTCCCACTAAAAAGCAGGGTCTTTGTCCCCTGCCCTTGAAAGATGGCAGGCCTGTAACTGCCATTGTAGTACTATGGAAAGGATGCCATATGACTTCTGAGCCCAAGCCATGAAACACCGTGCAGCTTCCACCTTGTTCATTGGAACTCTCATGCTTCAAACCATGAGCCACCACGTAAGAGCATCAAATTCCTAAAACCACCACACTGGAGGGGCTACATGTAGGTGCTCCTCCTGACAGCCCCAGCTAAGCCCAGCCTGCTGGCCTTCCCAACCAAAGTGCCACATATGTGAGTGAAACCATCTTGGACTTTAGACCAACCTACTACCAGCTGAACATCACCAAGTGACCTCTGATGACCCCCTCAGCTCACCCCTGCCTGAATTCCTGACAATTTATGAGATATAATAAAATGGCTGTTATTTTATGCCACTAAGTTTTGGAGTAGGATTTTTATGCAGCAGTAGGACACCAGGACAGCAAAGGAACATGGAGAGTTTTGGGAAGGGAAGTAACATGGTTAGGTTTGCTCTGGAAGGAGCACTCAGGTTGCTGCTTGGGGAATGATTGACAGGTAGAGAGAATGGAGCAGAATAACCATGGGGCTGCTGCAGTTGTTCAGGTAAGTGGCAACCAAGACAGTGGCAGGGAGGTAAAGAGACATGCCAAGCTGATCTGAGATATGTGTAGAATGTAGAGTCAACAGAACGCAATGAATGACGGGAGGAAGGCTCAAAAAGAGTCTCACTCTTCTGGCTTAGGTGACTGGGTGGATGATGGTACCCCATGCTGAGATGGGGAACACCAGAAGGGAAGCATGTTGGGGAAGCTTGGGGAGAGGAGCGAGTCTCTTTTTGTTTTTTTGTTTTTTTTAAGATTTTATTTATTTATTTGACAGAGAGAGAGAGATCACAAGTAGGCAGAGAGGCAGGCAGAGAGAGAGAGGGAAGCAGGCTCCCTGCCTAGCAGAGAACCCGATGTGGGGCTTGATCCCAGGACCTTGAGATCATGACCTGAGCTGAAGGCAGAGGCTTAACCCACTGAGCCACCCAGGTGCCCCGAGAGTCCCTTTTAGATGTGGCAGTTGAGACAGTGCAGCATGGAGCAGGGAGAAGCTAGAGCGTTCAGGAGATGCGCATGTGCTAGAGTCTCACATGTGCAAGCCATCCTCTAAGGGGTAGCAACGAAAGTCCTGAGAGCAATGGAAGGACCAGATGTCTCACTGCAAGGAATGAGAAGAGGGAAACTGAGGGCAGAATCACAGGGAGTAGCAGAGCAGAGACTGAGCATGGGCACAATACAGCCTATCCACCGAAATTGTTCTTCCCAGGTGATTCCCCCAAAAAGTTGCTTACCACCCCCTTTCTCTTGTCTCCTCTCTCCTGTCCCCTAGCCACTCCATGCCTTGAACATGACAGACACTGAGGCTAAGGAAACACGAGGCTAGTCTCTCTTCCTCCTGCTCATCAGAATTACATACGCTATCCCATGCCAACTTCTTTAATTTTTTAAATGCTCTGTTCTACCCTCTTCTAACCATTCCCTCCAGCCTGATTGTCTTCTTTTAAATGCTCCTCATTTCTTTCCCATTTCATTTTCTTTCATCTGCAACCTGCTATTAAGGTTGATTCCCCCCCCCCAGCTATTTTGATACCAAAGCAGCTTAATCTGTTCTCCTAATTAACTTGTGATACATACACAGGGTCCAACATTTCCTGCACAATAGTATTCTCCCCATGATCTCCACGGCTCCCCCACAGAATGGAGTTTTCCTCCTTTCCACATTCCTCATTCTTCCCTCATGTTCCCATGGCTCCTCCAGCCAGATCTTTCTGTCCACATTTGGGAGACCATGGACCTGGACCCCAGGCCTGCCAAGTGACTACAGTAGCCATCTTTAGAGTCATTCCACGGAGTGAGACATTGTCTCCATAAAGCACCTATTAGAACACACTAAGTAGCCACTATTCACTATTAATGGTTTGTAAGATAATCTTTCTTCAAGAAAAGTACAGCACACGGAATATAGTCAATAATATTGTAATACACTTATAATGGTAAGCATTTCGTAGTATGTATAACTGTTGAATCACAATGTTGTACATCTAAAGCTAAGCTAATACTATATCAACTATACTTCAATTAAAAATTTAAAAATACGGGCGCCTGGGTGGCTCAGTGGGTTAAGCCGCTGCCTTCAGCTCAGGTCATGATCTCAGGGTCCTGGGATCCAGTCCTGCATCAGGCTCTCTGCTCAGCAGGGAGCCTGCTTCCCTCTCTCTCTCTCTGCCTGCCTCTGTCTACTTGTGATCTCTCTCTGTCAAATAAACAAATAAAATCTTTAAAAAAAAAATTAAAAATACTCTTTGCTGCATCTTCTGCAAGAACGAAGACCATTCTTAGCCATCAAATGGTCGCCATTCCAGAAAATGCCAACATCCCTCTGAAGGGACGCACTGTTATGGTGAAGGGCCCCAAAGGAACCTACAGAAGGCCTTCAGTCATGTCATTGGAGAACTCAGTCTCCTGGCAAAGAAATACAAGAGGCACTGAGTGGACAAACGGTAGGGAAATGGAAAGGAATTGGGAGTCACATATAGAACATGATCAAGAGCATTTCAAGGGCTTCCCTTATAAGGTGAGAACTATGTATATGCTCACTTTCTCAGCAATGTTGTTTGTTACTCAGGATGATGTTTCTCTTGATGAAATCTGAAATTTCTTGGATGAAAAATACATTTGCAGAGTTCGGATGAGCCCAGGCATTGTTTGTGCAGTATCTCAAGTCCAGAAAGATGAGGGTTTTGTTTTTGTTTTTTTTAAGATTTATTTGTTTATTTGGGGGAGAGAGAGAGAGAAAGTGGAGAAGAGGGGAGGAGCAGAGGGAGAAGGAAAGAGAGTCTGAAACATTCTGCACTGAGCACAGAGCCTGATGGGAGTTGATCTCACGACCCTGAGATCATGACCTGAGCTGAAACCAGAAATCAGATAGTCAACTGACTGTACCACCCAGGTGCATCAAAATGAGTTAATTCTTAAAGAAAATGACAGCAAACTTGTATCAAACTTGGCAGCTTTGACTAAGTAAGCCACAACAGTTAAAAATAAGGATATTTTAAAATTTGGGGATGGTATGGAAGTTTCTGAAAAAGGAATACTTCATCAGGCTGATGAGTAAGATTTAAGTTGTCCAGCTTTAGAAACAGCAAGATGCTGGATGATTTTTCAGACTTATCTGTGATATTTTAAGGTTGTAATAAAAGCTGTGTATTGATTTGAGGGGATTAAAAATTAAAACAAATAAAATAAATAAAAGCAAATGAACAAATGTTTTTTAAAGAGTTAACAAATTCCAGTGGACTAAGGAAACTCATTCCTAGGGGAAACTCAATTAAGACACTGAATGGAGGAACAAAACTCAAGTCCAAATTAAAGAAAGGTAGGGATGAGCCGGGAGAGTGAACGGCTAAGTCTGGGGTGTGAGGTGGGACATTGTGAAGGTAAGTAGCTCAGAATTGAGACAGAGTTCCCCTTGTTGTAGGGTGCCTATGCCATGTAGAGGCAGTACAGTGGTCTCAGAGAATCTCAAGGACCTTGATTCCCTCCAAGTGCCTTCTAAACAAGTGTGTACACACACACATCCTGTATCGTGTTGCCTGATAAAGTTAATGAGCCTGAGTTGTCAGGCTCGCCTTGGAACTTGCATGACCAGCAGAGCACAGCCCCAGCACAAGACACAAGAGTAACGATCTGAATCGGAAACCAAAATGTCATGCCTCTTTTCACAAAACTCATTTTGTTAAACCTGCTGACCACTGACTTCATAGACTACATAAACTCATTTTTGCCTCACGACAATTCTGAGCATTTTCCTTGCCTTAAAGAGGCTTAGAGGCAATGCCAAGAAAGCTAGACAATGTTCTAACTTTCCTAATATTCCCAGGGTTCCCTTCTAGTTTCAGATGCTGAGGACCACTCCCATGAAGCAGATGTTATCACAGGATGACATATGTGGAGGGATTTACACCAGCTGTAAGATGATAGGTCTCTCATGAATGGCTCCTCTAACTTTGGATGCCACAACTTTCCACAATGCTTCCCACTGTGCTGCACACCAAGGGGTCTCTGAGTGCCATCCATGACATCATCGAGAGGTGGCACATATTGTCCCTTGACATAATCCAGGGAGGTTGCAATATTGCCCATGATGTAATCCAGCCAGAAGCTACACCAGGGCTTCTTCTGAAAATACCTGGTTTCTTAATCCCTAGAACAGTCTCTGTGGTCTGAGTTCCTATCCCCAACTGCCCCTAAAATGAAACATCAGCCCCCAAAAGGAAGAATCCATTATTATCTGAACTGCAATCAATGTCTGAAAACCCTCTGAAAAACCTACAACCACCTGTGGCCTGCTTCTGTTTTTATGAAGCCCACACCCTCCTGTCTAGCCTCCTAGTTCTCTACAAGAGAATAACAGGAAACTCACCATCACACTTATTACACACCTCCCTGCTCCTTCCCCAAGAGAACTTGGGCTATTCCAAATTCTCTTCCCAATATGTATTAGGCTCCTTTCAATAAAGTGTATGGAAACTGGGGTCCCAATGAAGAAAATACATTTCCTAGGCAAGAATGTATTTATTCATAGAAGTAATCTTCTCTATCTTCCCTGTCCTTTGCACTGTTAATAACTTCCCTAATTGAGTTATGATGATATCATAGGTTAAATCACAGCTAATACAGTTAGAAGAGAGTCTAGGCCTGCATAACCCTATCAGAGCTGTGGTTAAACACACACCTGCTTTTGGAATGTCCCAAACCTCATTTCCAAAGGCAGAAAAGTAGAGAAACTGGAGAGACGTGTTCTTGCCCTAAGAGGTAAAATATTTGTTACAGGTGGTTGATCTGGGGGAAATACAACGTGGCCAAGAACATGGCTTCTAGACTTAGTAGACTAAAATTAAAATTTACTGGCTCAGCCACTTAACAGCCACATGGCCCTAGGCAAGTTATCAACTTTTTTGAGCACCTGGTTTATTATATGTAAAATGGAGATGACAACAGTGCTTACTTCAGGGGATTATAAGAGAGAACATTATAAAGTTCCCAGCACTGAGCATGGCACAAGGGAAACACTCGATAAACAGTAGTTATTAATAATACATTATGCTGCAGATGACTCTTATTAACTTTGAGCTTTGAGATTTGGTGCAGAGGCTGTTCTTGGGATGAGAGAACTAAGTGTCTTCCAAAACTTTGCTGGTTAGCAACCATGATTCAGCTGTGGTCTCAGGAACCTTATTCATTGCCTGGCAATGTGTTTTTGTGCCACCAACCTTCAGTCATCCTTCCACCCTTGGATTGCTAATAACTGTCAGTGTCATTCACATGGACCATTGGTCCATTTGGAGCTTCAACATTTCCATTTTTTATGCTATTTCAGAGATGATTGAACAAAAATGGGTATAAGCAACCATCTAGTCCAAAACCAAAACCCCACACACGGGGAAATTCATCATTCAATTCAATAAACTCCCCCATCTACCTCATATCCCAGATCACTTCTTCCAAGTCACTCCTAGTTACCCTTCATTAATTGGATCTGAAATTATTTAATGAGTGCCTACTATATTCCAGGAAGCATATCAGGCAATGGAGGCAATAAGAATGAATAAAATGGGCAAAAATATCTAACTCGATGGAAGTTATGTTCTAGTTGGGGAAGACAGACAATAAACAAATAACTAAGTGGTATAGAGAAAAACAAAGCAGGCTCAGGTGGAGAGGGAACAGGGAAAATGGAGTCTCCCAACTTATGTACAGTAGTCAGAGAAAGCCTTGCTACCAAGAGCTTTGAGCAAAGCCCTGAAGAGAGTGAGGGAGTGATACCTGGGAAGAGCATTCCAGGAAGAGGAAACCACAAATACAAAGACCCTAAGTGTAAGCATCATGAGTTTGATGTGTTAGGAGACCTATGGGATGATCAGAGTGTGTACAACTGTGTTGTAGGAGTGAAGGGAGGAGAAGAGATCAGAGAGACAGTAGAGAGCCAGATCAGGTAGAAACTTGTGTACCATGGCAGCAACTTGGGCTTTAACTCTGGAAAGACTGGCAGTCAGTGTGGTCTATGAGTAGAAGAGAATAGAAGGGAGCTATAAGGAACACTTTGGGCATTCTATTAAGAATGGACTGCCTGTGCAGCAAAGTAGGAACAGACAGGTCATTTGGTAACCTACATTATTCTAAGAGATAGGTGATGGTAATGTGGACCCAGAGATGGCAGTAGAAGGGGTGAGAAAGCTCAGACCTCACCTGCTATAGGAAACCTCATCCTCTCCCCTCCCCTGTGCTTACACCACTATAGGACTTTCACCTTGTATTTTAATCATCTCTACTTCCATTGACTCTGAATTCCTTGAGGTAAAGGACCATATATCATGTATTCCTATAATCTCAGCATCAAATCTAACACCTAGTACAGGGTACAGAATCCTACGGAAATGAACAAATGTTTTTTCCCTCCCACTACATGCCAGGTACTACAGGGATGAACACTACTGGTCTATGGCCCTAGGGAATTGGATGGTTATGTTATTCCAGAGTGACCCTTGAATTTAAGAGTGATCCTGAAAGTCTCATGATTTGTTGTTTTGCTGAGGCTGAAAACTGAATTTTTTGCTTGTAGACTGGTATATAATAAAAAGGCATTTCCCAAGCTCCACTGATTATCCAGAATATACATTTTAATTCAACTTAGTTTTTCTCCCCTTTTTTCTCAGGGGCATTTTGAAGGGAGGGGACCCAAGTATTTCAGAATCTACAAAGATCTCCCTCATAAAGTCAAGAATCTATTATACTATGCAGTCTCAACCTTCAGCAGGCTCATATTCTGGGGGGGGAGACACAGATTACAATAAAATATAAGTGCCATAATAAAGTGGAAAATATGAGAAAGAGACAAAGAAGATATTCAATATTTTAAAATCAATTGTTACACTACACCAATAGGGAAAAAAAAAAAACATAAGAGCCACAAGATGATCTCTGTAGATGCAGAAAAACATTTGATAAAATCCAACACTATTTCCTGGTAAAAACCTTAATAAACTAGGAACAGAATGAAATCTCTTCAACAAGACAAAAGACATTTACAAAAACCCACACCTCCATCATACTAGATGATACAAAAACTAGATGTCTTCCCCCTAAGATCAGAAACAACAGAAGGAGGGAGGAGCAAGATGTGGGAGGAATAGCAGACTGAAATACCATCAGGTCCCAGGAGTTCAGCTAGATAGTTATCAAACCATTCTGAACAGCTACAAACTCAACAGGACATAGAAGAGAAGAAGAGCAGCAATTCTAGGAACAGAAAATCAACCACTTTCTGGAAGACATATGGAGAAGTCAATCTGAAGTGACAGGAAGAGAGACCTCGGGGAGAGGGGAGGCTCCCAGCAAGCAATGGAGCAGTGGAGCACAAAATCGGAACTTTTATAAGTCTGCTCCACTGAGGGACATCACTCCAGAGGTTAAGGGTTGTGGGGGAAGCCCTCATGGGGACAATGTGATCTCAGGATCCATGGTGTCACAGAAAGACCGGGGGTGTCTGAGTATGCAGAGCTCCCATGTATCAGAGTGGGGAAGCCGGCACAGAGATGGAGCCGAGCAAGGGGTCTCAGCTTGGGGTTACCTTAAACTGTGATCCAAGGCACAATCAGGCCACTGCTCTTCAGGCAGGGACCCCAAAAGCAGCAGATCCATAAGACCTCCTCCTTCCTCCACTGGAGGAGCAGCACGGCAGGAATCTGCTGGGTTTGGAGACTCCAAACAGGACTGTGTGCCAGAGACAGAAACGCTTGGTCACAGGCCGGGTGAGCTCAGAGCGTGACCGGAGACCAGGGAGACAGGAGTGACTGAGCGCTTTTCTCCGAGGACACACTGAAGAGTGGGGCCCCGAGCTCTCAACTCCTCCGGGCCAGAGATTGGGAGACTGCCATTTTCATTCCCATCCTCCAGAGCTCTACAGAAAGCATTCTGGGAACAAAAGCTCCTGAGAGTGAATCCAAGCAGATTACTTAGCCCGGACCCTGGCAAGGGTGATGCAATTCCACCTCAGGCAAAGACATTTGAGAATCACTGCAACAGGCCCCTCCTGCAGAAGATCAGGGAGAACATCCAGCCAAGACCAAGTTCACCAATCAATGAGAATTGCAGAACTTCAGAGCGAGGGGGAAAGAAACACATAGAATTCATGACTTTCCCCCCACGATCCTTTAGTCTTTCAAAGTTAAATTTTTTTAATTTTATTTTTGTCTTATTCTATTTTTGTTAATTTTTCCTCTTTCCTAATTTAACTTTTTTTATTTTTTAAAGATTTTATTTATTTATTTGTCAGAGAGAGGGGGCATGTGCACAAGCAGGCAGAGTAGCAGACAGAGGCAGAGAGAACACAGGCTCCCTGCCAAGCAAGGAGCCCAATGTGGGACTCAATCCCAGGACCCTGGGATCATGATCTGAGCCGAAAACAGCGACTTAATTGACTAAGCCACCCAGGCGTCCCTATTTTAATGTTCTTAAATATTTTATATTATCAATACCTTCTTAAAAATCTTTTTTTCCACAGTTTGGCAACCGTGGCCATTGCTGCTATAAACATTGGGGTAGAGATGGCCCTTCTTTTCACTACATCTGTATCTTTGGGGTAAATACCCAGTAGTGCAATTGCAGGATCATAGGGAAGTTCTATTTTTAATTTCTTGAGGAATCTCCACACTGCTCTCCAAAGAGGCTACACCAACTTGCATTCCCACCAACAGTGGAAGAGGGTTCCCCTTTCTCCACATCCCCTCCAACATATGTTGTTTCCTGTCTTGCTAATTTTGGCCATTCTAAC